>NC_072774.1:21634306-21865355 GCF_022539595.1 Amphiprion ocellaris
TCCCCTCCTCCTCCTCCTCCTCCTCCTCCTCCTCCTCCTCCTCCTCCTCCTCCTCCTCCTCCTTCTCTCCCTGCCCAGTCTCTCGTTCTCGCCCCCCTCGGCCCCCCAGGCCAGAGAGGAGATAAAGGAGCCCCCATCATTTCCTTGTTAGTTTTGATTTGGGCAGCACAGGGCTTTCAAGTTCCCCCCATCACCCCCAGAAACATTATAACTAGCAGCCCAGGGAATACTGTTCCTCATACGCACACACTTGTACACACACATGCACGCACACAGACTGTCAGATACAGACACTCGCAGATTGTAATGGATTGTACATGCACAGTAAACACACAGTCTCGAGCAGATATGGCACAAATATGCAGGTATTCAAGTAGCAGTCACACACACAGCGAAAAGCAGCACACAAAATAAGACATGGAGCCCATAGATATTGACTGAATCAATATCGACACACTAACACACATCTCGCCGAGCTGAAAGAGAGAATGCACTTTGTTTACTAAAGATGCTGGTGGACTGATAGAGAGAAGAGATGTGGGAAGACAAAAACACAAATGCGTTTTATTTCGCACAGAGTGACTGCGGACAAAACACATCAAACAAAGGACCTCTCTCCCACAAAAGGTCACCCATAAGACCCAGTGTGGATGATGGATCACACAGTTACCAGCGACAATAGTAAACACATACAACAGGGGCACCAAGTTAGCGTACACAGTCACATCTTGACAAAAACACATTTACTGCTCAAAGGAAATCTTAGCTGTGCACCTCCACATGTTGTAAAGTGTAGGCCTGCACTAGGTCTCACAAAAGGATCATTACTGCTGGAAACCCTCTGGTGTGTCGATGAGTCAGAGGCTTTTCATAATTCAGTCAACTTGAAAGCACACTCTGGGTTTTTGTGACATGTTTTTTTTCTGTGTCTTTAGGACACAACAACAACACAAGGACATACACACACTTACTATGTCAAGGCTGAAGGTGAACGGCTTTGCTGTTGTTGCTGCTCAACTTGCACACATCTGAAATCACTTTCTGCACTTTATACTTTTAGTCATTTTTAAAAGCATCACAGTGTGAGATTTACACGCTCTGCAATGCCCTCAAAATTCTCACAATATAATGATATTGTGTTGATAATACGCATGCCACTATTTTGCTAAACATCCCAAATGCAATGGACTGTACTGCTCACAATGAAATAAACTACTGGATGCAGATTACGGAGGATGTGGTGAATGAGTGGGCAGGGTGTTTGTGGACACTGCCTCAGAGGAGTCTACATGTTAAAAAAAAAAACTTGCTTGCTTTCTTTGTCTTTTTGGGGTTTCTCAAGAAGTCTTTGTTATTTTGTTTTTGATAAATACAACAGAAATAAAGTTTGCTTACTTGTTTTAAGCAACCTTGAAGTCACATTAATTGAATTTTCAGGATTTGAATAAACTTGGTGGGGTTAAAAAAGAAAGTATGTAACAGGATAAGAACAAATTACAGCACCTTCTAAAAATCACATAAAATTAAAGGATTGGTTTACATTTTTTTCATCTAAAAGCTATATTCTTATGCCCACAATAGCAATGCAAGATCTCTGCAATTAGTCCTCTGGTTCCCCCCCTCCTGGTGCTATTCAAATATAAGAAATGACCTGAACAGACCAAGGTCCAGGAAAAATATGATTATGGCTGTTAAAAAATGTTGCAATGTTCATATTGCACATTTTCAAATAGACTCGATAGATGTGAATGTTAATAGTCATTATTTTCAGCTGTGAACTTGATGCAATAATATTAGTTTCTATCTATCGACTAATGACCTTGTTATGAACTCTTGATCATATTTTTCGGGTAGATACAAATCAAAACAAAAGTATTATAAAGGAATATCCCCTAATAAATAAACCAAGAATTAGACATAGATTAGTCCCGATGTATTTTCAAAAGATCAGTGTTGCCACACAGGTCATGTATTTCTATTTAGAACGCAACGTCTTCCTCCCAAACAGGACTGACCGAATCACACTGATGCAAGTTTGCAAAGAAGCTGGCAATCTATAGGACTGAGCCCATCAGCAGAGCTGGCATACTTGTGAAGCCAAGGTTAGTAGGCCATTGACGAGAGTGAAAAGAAAACAGTGTGAGGAATACACTGTAGTACCAACTATGTTTTGAAATTCTGCAGAGTGACTGGGGTAGAGGGAGGAAGGGGGGCAGCCTGACATTCAGGCAACATTATGTCTCCAGTGCTGTCTAAAGAAGGAAAGAGTGATGGGTCACGATATAAAAAGATAGAAAAATGTGAGAAGCATGAAGAGTCTGGCCTCTCCCGCTTTCTTTTTCCACTAGATGAAACGGACTCTGTACATCTGTCTCATCTTCCTTTTTTTGGTCGCCCCTGAAAAAGGCCCAACTGAACCCTCTCTCTCTCCCTTTCTCTCTGCTTGCCTCTCTCCCGCTATCTCTGTCTTTCCCTCTCTCTCTGTTCCTCTCCCTGGTTAGCTCTGACACACTGGTCAGCCTCAGGGTGGAAGAACAGAGGGACTCTGCTATGGGTTTGTTAGAGGAGATGGAAAGAAGGAGAGAAGAGAAACGAGGAGGGGAGAGACAGAAGAGAGAAGGAGGAGGAGGGGAGGAAGGGGGAAAAGAACCTGTCTATCCAAATGTTAAAGAGAAAAGTCAACGCTGAATCAAATACTAACCCTTATAAATTTCATCTTAATCACTTAATATTTGGGACTAAAGGATCATATATTATAAAAAGTGAAATATACACATTTTCTGTGCCATTCATTTTTCTTATATTCCATTTTTTCTTTACGTATTCATATACAAAATATACAACATAATAGGAAATGTATTCATGATTTTTTCATCTGCATTTTTTCAGATAAAGTAGAATCTTAATCAGAATGCTATTGTCATGACTAGACTCTGTGAACTTCACTAAACTACAAGAAACAATGACCAAAACCTCGTCCATCTTCACCCATCCTTAGCCTAAGTGTTAAGTAATTTTAGGGGACTATACCCTAAAACAATAACTCACTGAAACCTTCAGCAGTTAACTGATCTGTGCAAAATGTTGGATATACACAAGACTTAACCCCTTTAACGATATGCAATACAATTCTACCTTTTCATAGAATATTATACTGACTACAGTGTAGTATAGTGCAGTGTAGTCTATTATAGCTTATGCTCAAGATTCTGTTGCTTAGTTTCCATTACATGTCTGTTTAACATCCATGTTAGAAATAGGTGCTTTCACCTTTAACATGTTATCCCTTGGATTAGTTCCGACCCATGTAAATTTAATTACATTAGATTGACATTGCTGAAACTCTGAGACTATTTTGTAAAGAGTTTAAGAACCAAAGAGCTCAATAAACTAAGAATACACTGATCACATTGCAACTTTCATAGCAGCTAAATCTCCACGTGATCACCCCCTTGCACCTTGAACTTCATACACCAATCATACTGTCATAAGAGTGAGTGAGAAATCAGAAGAGCTGCTGCAATAGGAACAGGCAGCGGTGTGGTACTGTCAGTGTATTTAACCAAGATGTATAGTTACAGGAGTACTGAGGCTCTGAGACTCTGCCTGTTCTCCCACAGAGCACCTATTACTCCACACTACGGGTTCAAAGATAATATTGAGTCCTTCACACTGAGACGGGCTATCATCTGACAGGGCTGCCCAGCCAGAATATCATTCAGTGAAATGTAGTTTGAAAGACACAGTACAATAGTGGTATAGCGATCGTCACGGTGATGCTTTGTTTAAGTGACAAGATCATTGACAGTTAATGATGGGCTCCAAAATACAGCAGAGAATTTTGTCTATATTTGAAATAGTTGAAAGGTAAGGAGATATTTTTTTCACAACTAACTAAATCTGTCCAAAAGATAGCAGGTTCAGGCCTTTGAGAGTAAAGTAGGGGTTGCACTTTACCTCTTGTCCCAGAATCTTTGAAAAACTTTCTGGCTTTCCTAATCTGTTTGTGGCCATCACCCACAAGCACAGGTGTCTTTACTTCAAATGTCAACTTTTACAAAAAAGACACAAATTTCACCAAACAGCTGTGCATTATAGTCTAGTAGATATTGCATTTCAATTCAGTTTTATTGATGCAGTGCCAGTTCATAATATCTCGTAGCACTTCACATAGTTTGTTGGGGACTACTTTCAGTCGTGGACTAATACACATTTGTTGCCCATCTGAGTGGTGTAAGAGGAATCCAGATATGTCTGATTAGCAGTTTTGCTTTTATTGATAATAAGAAACATCTAGAATAAACCTACCACCAAGCCACTAAAATCATGCAAAGGACAGTTCCATTCATGAGGACAAGTCGGGTGAAGTTGAGACTCCAGCTCGGGTCATAAATAGACCACCATATCCTGTGGTAAATAAGGAAACTTGTTTTTTCGGACTTTGGCGAAAGGTGAAGAACTCCAACAAGTTTAAGAAGAGGTGAGTGGAGATGAGGATGTCGAGCGCGTGAAAACGGTAGGCTATTAGTATGATATAGAACGCTGGCCTTAAGAAAATAAGGAAAAGAAGAGGGGGAAAGGATGAAGAAAAAGTATCAATCGATAGGGTTAAATTATTCATCGTCATTAATTATCGATCGCTCTCCGCTGCCGGCTCGTCCGCCTCGCGCCAGAGTTGAAAGGAGGGAAAGCGCGCTTTATTAAAACCGGCTCGAGCCTCATTGTTTCATGTCCCGCGGCAAAGAAAAAGCTCGAGTTTGACTCTGCCTGCGCCAGTAGAAAAATATACACACCCGCACGCACACACACACATTGCTCCACCTCCCTCCTTTGCGTTCTCCCTCTCTCCCTCTCTCTCTCTCTTTCTCCTGACGCGCGGGAGGAGCTTTGGGGAGCCTCGCGCGGTGTTCACGGGGCGGCTGTGTCTCGCGTGGATCGATGAGGGATCAATGGCTCGCGCTGACTAATAGCCAGAGAGCGCCTTTGATCTCGCGGCTGAGAGATCAAAACCTGCGCGAGAGGGAAGAGAAATAGGAAAAGAAACTGCGCCGGCGAGCTGACCTTCACACGCGCGCGCGCGCACGCACACACGCACAGGCAAAAAAAAAACCAAACTCACGTAGCCGACGCACGCGCGCAGCTTTTTCGGAATTTCACTGCAGGATATCCTACCTGCAAACAAAACCGAGATGCATTGCAAACGAAACTGCCGGCGAATATGCATTGGACAGATTTAGAATAATAACCAAAGTATCCAGGGTATAGCCTGCACCAGACTCGCACCCCAAAACACTTCGCACACGCACACGCCACCTTTCTTCCCAAGTCCAAGTTGTTGCTCTTGATTTTGACT
Source organism: Amphiprion ocellaris (assembly GCF_022539595.1). Taxonomy (NCBI): domain Eukaryota; kingdom Metazoa; phylum Chordata; class Actinopteri; family Pomacentridae; genus Amphiprion; species Amphiprion ocellaris. The sequence continues at coordinate 21,639,660 of NC_072774.1, forward strand.
TCCTCAGACAAGGTGATAGGGTGAGAACAAGGGAACCATCTGTTGTTTCCAGCAGATGAGTGTCCTATGGGCTCAAATTCACACCTATAGAAAAGAAAAGGAGTGTGTGCCTGTTTCTGGGCGTAATGGAGAGAGGCAAGGTGATTGCAATGTCTGAAAAAAAAGAGAGAGAAGACAAAATACCAACATTGGCTTAAACTGAGCTTAAGTTTGTTTAAGATGTGAAAGCAGACTAACAACTCTGTAATGAACTTTAAAAAGAAACTGCAAATGAGTGGATGAAATGTGTGGATGTTTCACTGAAGTATAGTCACACAGAGGCTGTAAGGCCACTAGAACGTACTTCTACATCATTTTTAAATATTATAACAGTGTTGCTGTTTCCTATTTCACGTAGGAGACTTTAACAGCTCAAAACACACCTAAAGTTTTATCACTTTGGCAATTAACAGTATTTTCCCTACGTCAGAATACTGACTCTTAAACCAATATGATTCAGATGTCTGCTGCAGAAAATGAGAGATGGTTTGGGGTTCGAGACCTTTTCTGTAAAGTCTAGCAAATATCCCTCCAAAGTCCCAAATAAGCCCATTTGAATTTATGTTTTTTTAACAGCTTTTTCAACCTCTGTGGTCTAACTGACTCCAAGTATATGTCACTATGCAGCATTCTTTCAACTTTGTACATTTTTTCTTTGTCGTTCAGTGACTTTTTGGTAAACAAAAGGCGCCTTGCTCATACATAAGCCCTTAAATACTAAAATATGTCCTTGCCTTGTAATGCAGAAACACTTTATGGCCATTTCTATATTCAGTAGCATCCACTGTTTGTGCCAATGGGAAGGGTTCGGTCCTTCTATACAGAGTTTTGAGTAAGATCCGTCTTTTATATTACTATTAATACTCAAACAGGATAATAATGTCAATAGTCCTCTAAGCACCACAGCACATTCTTAGCAAAAAAAAAAAGCTAACTTGTTTTCCACACTTTTACCTGAGGAAATGCACTTCTCTCTCCCTCTGTGTCTCTACTCACCCTCATCACGCTCTCTCTATCTCTCTCTTTATCCCCCCATACACCCCCCTCCCCTCTCTGGTCAGTGAGTTACTCTCTCTATCGCTCTCACTTCCCGAATTAACCACTCAAGAAGTCACCACCGACTCAATCAATAGCTCATACATAAACCCTGCTATAATCGCTCCCCCTGCCTGCCTGTCTGTCTGTCCCCCTCCCTCCCCTCCCCTCTCCCCCTTCGCCAGCATCTCCTCGCACTCTTTTTCCCTTTCCCGTGTCCCCGTGTCTCTTTTTATGTCTTCTTCATGTCCTCTAATTTGAGACACTCTCTCCTCATATAACCGTCAAACCTCTGTCATGAACATTAAGGCAGGAATAAGATCTTTCAGTTCAAAAATAAGTCCTCACCTCTACTCATGAAGCCCGTGCACCTTCTGAAGGAGCCTGATCTCAATTAATTTGACACATGAAGAGAGACGTCTATTCTTTGAATGACAAAATTTGCACACTTGGTGAGCACATGATGATGATGTATTACTTCCATAACCAAAATAATATTTACCTCTGCTCTGCATTTCCCTAGATGTCACAGTGATTTTGCACTTTACTAAAAAATTTAAAAATGCCACCTTATGTACAATATCACATAAGACTTGAATAGCTGATTGAATATTAATATAGAACACTGTCAAAACAATAAAATGTGATAATTGTTTCCGCTGCTGTCCCTGCTGTTTTCACAGTCCAACAACCTTAATGAAAGAAGAAGAAATGGAAGACAGGAGGAACATCAACAGCACAATCTCTTACATCAACAAAATGAAGTGCATGCAGGCAGCCTTCATAACTGTGAAGACTTACAAAGTGACACCAAGGCACTCTAAAGTGAGACCAGAAACATGTGCGCTGTGCGTCTTTTAGAAACCCAAAGCATAGAAAAACAACTCACTCAGTTGAAAACTAATAAAGTCCAATCTTCAGTTCATGTGTGTCTCGTACTGAATACTTAGTATGAAAGGTGACCTGATGCTGCTTTGGGAGTATGTTAACTCTTATGGTTTCACTAGCTACTTCTATTCCTTTAGGGACTTGATATTTGTGTAGCATCCCTCTAAAATTTATTACAGAAGCACAGTAATTCTTTTAAGTGCAAGGGCACTATCGGCCTACGTTCGTGTGTCCAGCCAGAATGGGCCCAGTATTGCGTTATAGCAAAGACAAGGAGACATCAATATTGCATTATCTCATGTTTAACTGTGAGACACAGATAGTTGTTTTGGGGGCCTTAAAGATATTGTATTACCAGAGGAGATGCAGACAGACACACACATGAGGAGAAAAAAAAACAGAAAATAACACATAGAGAATTTTAAAATTATAAGGCCTCTACACACCCTCTGCTCCTACCCCTTCTCTCTCTCTCTCTCTCTCTCTCTATCTCTCTCTCTCTTCCCTCCTTCTTCTTCTCTGCCTCTCTCTCCAAAGTCTTTGATTCGTCCGTACGGTTTGATCTGCAAGAGAGCGAGTTTTGTAAACACATTTTTCACGATCATATAGCCACGGGCAAGGGGAGCGTGAGGCGCGGAGGAAGAAGAAGAAGAGGGAGAGGGAGAGACTCAGAGAGAGAGGAGTGTGTGTGTGTGTGTGTGTGCGTGCGTGTGTGTGTGTGTGTGAGGGAGGGTGGGACGTTTAATGAGCGTGCAAGATGGAAAGATAGACTGACAGAAAATGCAAGGATGGAGTCACAAATATGGCTCAGTGCTATACAGCACAGAGCAACAAAGACACACACACACTCGTACACACACACATTCACACACTAGAGAGAGCAGGCTGATAGTTTTGGCACAAGTAAAGCATCACAGGGGTTGATGAAATGTGAAGCAACAACGAGAAAAAGCAAGTTATTCAGTTTTCCTCATCATGCAGAGGGAGGTGACACTCCAACACTGTATTTCCCGATATGACACTTCCTGACTGGTGAACCCATGTAGGAGAAACAGAAGCAGAGTGAGAGAGACAGGGAGGGAGAGAAAGTGATGCATCTCGTTTGGGATGATGAACACAGAAAACAGAGAGAAACGGCGTCTGAAAAACAGATTATGGAGGGAGCCAATAAAACGTTGCGCACAGACGGTAAACACACTGTGGTGTAAAGCTGAACTAATAAAAGTGCCAGGCTCTCATTCTCTCTCTCTCTCTTCTTTTTTTTTTACTTGGTTGGAACATGTTCCGTTTTTTCACCTGGCTGCCGCTAATTCGTTTAGGTTCGACTGGCTCCGGTAATGGCGCTAACCCGTCGCCTCTGTTCCGACTCCTCTCCACGGGACACGATAGAGAGGAGGCGACGGCGGCTCGGTATGAGCAGCGATGGCACACAACGATCCAAGGCAGGGTCGTGATGATAATAGAGAGGTGGAGAATGTGTGGTACAGTCCACTTTGAGTTTAACAGAATTTTCTCACTGAGTTTGAAACTTATTCAGGGACTAATGCGCATGGATTGTTGGGAAATGTAACCAGTTCGTCTGCGCAAAAATGACATTAACGCATGCCAAATGTGCAAATATGCAACACGCGATGCTGCATTTGAAAGCCTAATAAATGCATATAATAATTGCAGTAGTAGTGCACATCGAGGCTCAGCACACTGCAGTGTTATAACCTTGTGATGAATTGGCTCCTTCGACTTTTGGGGAAAGCACGAACTGGGGTTAGATGCAGGCCATCACATTTAAAGTGCTTTTCCACTTCGAGATTTGTTTGTTTTCCTAAAAGACGGGGAAACAGTCCTCAACAATTCTCCACAAATCCCTGGCGTCAGTCGTTAAAAAATGATTTTCTTTTCATTTTTCCCTTTCCTTGCATTCTTTCTTTTTTTTTTTAAACTTAGCTACTGCTTTTTAGAAAGAAGAATGGCTGCAAGCAGTAAAGTCGGTTGTCAGTGTGTGTGTGTGTGTGTGTGTGTGTGTGTGTGTGTGTGCAGTGCAGTGTAGTGTAGCGTTTCCTCTTCCTCTCTCTTTCTTCTCTCGGTCTTTTCTGTCCGGGGAATTGTTCTCAACGTCCACAAACACATTGCAAATACCCGCCGGCCCAGCAGCATCGATTTCTAATTAGACGCCAGGATAATCGTTGGAGAGAGATGAAAAAAAGAAGAGAGTGATAGCGAGACCGAGTAAATAAATATATAAACGAATTAGAGCCCAGATTAATTGAATGAATATGAGCATTAAAAAGAAACAAAGGTGATCTTGGCTGATAAACCTTGCGTGGACTGAACGGGAAATAAGGCTTATACACAGAGGAGCACAGGCTGGAACATATATGCAGAACGAGAGGATGGGAGTTTTCTCTCAAGGCGACTGATTTGGAAATTAGGCCTACTTTTATTCTGTTAAAAAATGGTTTTGCAATTACTGACGGACAAAAGACATCCAAATGTTAAGTTCCCAGATGTGATATCAGTGCAATAAAGAGCTCAGTGCATCCTGCAGGAAGCTCGGACAAATTTAATGCAGAGAACAAGGAGTGATGCATAAATAGCACGCAGGCTAATAAGATGGATCAATAAATATATGTTGGTCAGCAGATGTTTAAAATCTGTGACGGCAATCAACCTTGAACTAAAAGCCACAGCTGGATTATCCAACTTCTCTCCTCTTCAGTCAAATTTCCACCCTCCCTCTCCTCTCCTCTCCTCTCCTCTCCTCTCCTCCCTCCCCTCTTTCTGTCTCCTGACAGAGTGTGACAGGGGGTTAGCCGGGGAGCTCAGGTAGCTCGTTTACTTTAATTAACGTTTCATCATCCTCGGAGCGGGACCGCGCACCGTACTCTTTCATGCTGCTCCGTCTCTCATCCCTGTTCTCCTTCCATTCATCATCAGCCCCCCTCTCTCTCTCTCTCTCTCTCTCCTCCCCACCTTCGGCCTTACCTCTCATCTTTTCTTCAACAACTCGCCATATCGCCCCCCTGCTCTCTGTCTCATGTCCACTCAAGCATATACAGGATAATAATTCAAACACTTTCCTTCCTCGCCCCTTCCTTACTTTCCTCCTCTTCGTCCTGCCTCTTCCTCCTCCTGCTTCTTTTTTAACTTTGTCATACCCCACCTTTTTTTAAAGCAATAATGATGTCATTACCCGCATAACTCCAAGCTGGTTTAATCAGCTTATTGTGTGCCATTATTTTGAAGGGTGCTATAGTAAAAATCACAACAAAGTCAAAGTGAGTTCCGACTATTATAGTTGAACATTAGAACCATTGCACGGCCTATAGGTTGTTCGTCATGGACACATTATGGCGCTGATGGAAGAAGAAGAGGATCACAGTTATTGACCGGTATTGATCATCCCGGATCATATAATGGAAAATAACCCCCCAGTCGGTGATCATCATCAAGCAAGCAACCGCAGCAGATAAAATCAAAGGTCTCTTTCTCCATAGACTAAATTATCAATTAGTGCGCTAATGTCCATAAGCGCAGTCTATTGATTTTAGTGACGTTTTTATCCTCAAATTGTTTATATGCATAAGCCAACAGAATTAGGTCGCTGGTTTTCCAAAGTGGATTTTTGAGATTGACCTTTTTTACCCCCGTTTCGTCCCAGATGTGTAGGAAGCGAGGTGCAGCTGAGAGAAGTGGGATGTATGTATGAAAATGTACGCAACTTCGAAATGAGGAGATCTTCAACTTTAACTTTTATCATTTGTTTCCAGTCGATGGTAACTGGACGGTAACACTTTTGTAACGCGTTACAAATAACTTTAGACTGCGCGTAAATTGCGCAGATACAAGTCATGTGTTGCTCATGTTTCAGCGTTATTATTAGACCGAAACGAAGGCGGATTGTTACTTTTTTTAAAAATTCAAAATGCTATCTGAATTTGAATTATCTGATTTATCTCCTAATTCTCCAAATTTGTTAAACCCTCTCTCTGTCTTTATCTGATGAGAATTAACTGAAGGGTTTAATGAGGGATGAGTTATCGCGATGCTTGAGAAAACAATTAGGTTTATTTTTTCTTATTTTTTTTATTATTGGACGAAGCGGGATTATGAAAAACAGGACGGCATAATTAATTTGACCTCAAAGGAGCAACGATGTGTGTTTAGAGTCAATGGTGATATTTTAGGTATTTTTAAGGTTGAAGCCTTGTCTTAATAAAAAAAAAACAAAAAAAACCCTCCATTTTGCAAAATGGTTTTCATCTCACCATTTTGAACTTCGGATGCTTTATTTAAAAACACTAAACTTCCAATTTCAGTTATATTTATTTTATCTGTCACTTTCTATTCAGTCACACTTTGATGTTGTGGACGATTCAGCTGACCAAGGTTCACCACATATTTAGGCCAAATAATTATACTAGTGAATTGAAATTAAAATATTATAATTAACTCCTACCAGCTATGATGAATACCTATATTATCAGTTTATTTGTAGTTGTTATTCTGACTGTAATAGCATTGTTAGCCTACAAACTACGACCAATCACTTTCAGGGGCTCTCACACTGACACAGTCAGATTCTACAGTAAACAGAAAGTTAAAATCCAAGGACAAAAGTTGGGGGGTAGCCAAATCACATAAAAAGATGATATTTTACTAACTTGCTCTTAATGAAAAAAGGAATGCTGAAAATGAATCAATAAACCCAACCTGAAAACTTTTCGCAAAACAATAGCACTGAATCCCCTTGGAGCAGAGTTAGAGCCGGCGTTTGATAAGACGGTGGAAATGGCAGGTGTTATATGAAGCAAAAATAAAATAACAGAAAAAGTGGAGTAAATGCAGTTAGACTCATATGGTTCAGTGTGATATGGCTGTGACTTGTACACGGCCGAGACGCAGCATGGAGCACTCTGAGAGTTTAAACTGTTTAAAACACTTACAGTGGTAACCGGATTTGTAGCCTTGTGGGGTTAAGACCTTGATGAAATCCACTGTGTCCGCTGGGACTACAGAGGTGTGTGCTCACATACAAATTGCCAGTGATAAAGAGACAAGTGGAAGCTCCACCATCGCTAACCTTAAACCCCATGACTCTTACACTGGTTCACATGAAAAGAACTCTCCTACCCAGAATGCAGTTGGCACAATCCTGGAACCCAGGGGAGATGGGACTGTCAATGTGATGTAAAATGCTGGCCGTTGTCGTTGTTTTAACTGGACACACCCTTGCACCAAAGCGTAGGTGGATTCAATTTAAAATTGGTGGGCTGGAGTTGTTGAACACTGAACTGTACAAAGCAGGGTGCACATGGCAAGAATCCTGTTAGCTCATTGCAGATGCATTGGTATCAGCACATAAGTAATGAGAAACTGTGTTACTGAAATGTCAAACTATGGTCTATGAAATAAAATCTGTAAATTTGAGGTCATTTAAAGACACTGACCTTTACCGGATTTGACCACCAGAGAGCATTGACAGGATAATGATTAAAAATACAAAAATCAACTTGAGAAATAAAAGCAATCAGTAATAAAAATGATTTATTTTGTGTCTGCCCAGATTTTGATGCCCATATGTTTGCCCATATATGAAAAACAGATAGACCAGGACAAGATTAAATTGGCACCTTCCTTTAAGGATGTATGGATCATAATCTTGACCACAGCAACAGGCTGACTTTGCCACACCATGACTTAACCTATGTTGCCCCTCTCTCTTCACCAGTTCTTGTCATTTCACTCCATAAGCTGTCAAATTAGAAACACTGTAAAAAATGTGGCCCAAAGTAGACAAGCAGTTCAGCTATAAAATGTAAAGCAAATAAAGATTTCAATTTTTAATGTATACATCAGACTGAATTGACAGCTTTGCCTACACAGTCTTTAACTATAAACTTTAATGTGCATTTCACTTGAAAATTTCTACATTAATGATTTCATTCACTGAACTGCTTTATAAAACAACAGAATAGCACACAGTTGAATAAAAAAATCTTGAACCACAAATACTGGAAATCCTGGACACTTGATGTTATATTCAAACCAGACAATATTATTTCAGGCAGGTTTAACTTATTGTTTGTTCACTGGGTTTCAGGGGCATTCTGGGTATACAGAGTATTCAGCACATAGATGAACACAAACTTTGAAGACAAGAACGATATTTCAAATGTAAACAATACCTCACCAAACACAAAGTATGATGAGAGTAGATTCTAAGTGAATGGATACAAAGCCTAGATAATATACTACATTCCTTTTTTTAAAGCACATGCCATTTAAAATGACTACTATCTCATCTGTTCTGTCTCTTTTCATATTTGCTACGATTTTTACTCTCTGTTCTGTCACTATATTCTTTCTGATGTCTCCTCCCAATACAGGGACGTCTTGGACTGCTGCATTTCTATTGAAACCACAATACAAAGTCATATATCCACAGACGTCCATACACAGACCAGCATGTTCCCACACACACGGACACACACACACACGCTTGAATCACACACACAGAAATTCAATTTTTCTACCTGCGTTTCCCTCTTTCCCCTCTCTTCGACAGACACACACACAAATGTACATAGATTCAGTGCCTGTGTGAACCGGCCCCTGTCGGCCCTCTCGCCTGTGTGTGCGTGTCAAATCGAATCTCCACCTCGGTGCGTAGTACACCTGCTGTGCTGGCGTATAATGCGCCGCATACAGTGAGTGCACGATGACGGATTACTGAATTAGACCAATAATGACAAGTGACACTTCTGTTACCGCTCCCTAAGCCACTACAGAGAGCAAGGGAGAGTTGTAAATAAAGAACAGACACAGGGACAGGGAGGGCGAGAGAGAGAGAGCCAACAGGGTGGCAAAGCAAAAGAAACAATAGCAAAGAGACAGAGGAAGTCTTGGAGACGGATTGGAAATTTTCGGCTTACTAAATAAGTTCTATTTCATTTGAGTTCAACTTCTCTGCCCTTTTTTTTTTTTTTTTTTGTTTAGACATCCCTTTGCTTCTGCAGTGACATTTGGTTGTCATGGACTCATGGTGGCAGCTCAAAATAAATTCCTAACAGTCTATAGTGAAGATGAACAATATTTTTCTAAATTTTTGGAAAAAAAATGTTTACACAGCATCAACTAAAACCTGTTTTTCATTATTTACACAAGGTCCTACATAGACTCATTTAGGCTTCAGGTAAACGACTGTCTAGGCAGCTAATAAAGGCAACACCGGCAACCTCACATGTCTGGCAAGACAGAACTGTTATGAGAAGTTTTGATGTGTTTCTCTGATAAATATGCATGAAATGTAGAGCAGGGTAATTTGTGAGTGTCCACCAGTTGTAGACCGGGGCAGTGTATCTGCAGGATGTCTGGCCCCCCCATGGACCCAGGTCTCCGCAGGCCTGTGTTCAGGATACTAAACCAACGCCAAATGAGGAAGAGGAGGTGCAATCCTCCCTGGGACCACATGAATAAATCAACCTACCACCCGGTGTGTCTGTGCCAGGGCAGAGAGAGACTAGCGGAGTACACTCACAGAGCGATGTACACAAACACATGCATTCATTCATTCATTCATCCATGCACTCATGCAGAAGAGAAGCAGTAAAACAGTGGCTATGTAGGTGTGATAGATGTGAACCACAAGTGGCTGCCTTCCTGTTTTTGGATCTGGAAAAAGACTTTATGATATGAACATCAATGAGAATAGTTGTGTTGGCACTCTGTCGATGTCAATTTAACTGCAAGGCTCATCATCCTGCCTGTATTGTCTCATAATGGAGAATCATTGGGGAATATAAGCCTGCCAAGTCCTCAAGTCATTGTGCCACAGTCATATCTGGCTTGTACGCCAATGCTCAAAGGTGCAAGTGACTTCTAAAACTCATACCTCTTGTGTATGTGCCCACATGATAGAGGAAACATGAAGAGAAACAAACAATGCTAGAGAAGAAGTGAGTGTTTAACTGGGACAAACACACACATAGAAAAAGAGGGAGAGACAGTGCACGCACAACTGGAGATGGAAGAAAGGAACAGAGGCGCGAGAGAGCAATAGGGGGAACACAGAGGAAGGAAGACAGAAAGAAATATTGACAGAGCCTAGATATACACATAAGTCACCCGACACGACCCGCCTGCTCCCTGTATTTTATAGAGCCGCTCTCCGCTGGCGGAACAGCATGACAGGCCAGTTCCTTCAACGGAAAATATGGTCCCTCTCTACCCTCTTGCCTCTCGCTCCGCTATCACTCCTGTTTTCTGTCTATCCCACCTGATATCATTCTGTCACCTCTGCGCCAGGATCTTTTTTCCATCATCCCCCTATTTCTTTCCTCCCCATTCTCGCGTTTTTATTGGTGCTCTACATTCCGCCCGTCATGTTTCACTCCTCCATTTCTATCCATCTTCATGTCGCTCTCTTAATCCCCTCTCATTTGCTCTCCTCTGCCCTCATCCCTCCCGTTTCTCTTCCTGCTCTCCTGGAGCCGTTTCCATGTGCTGTCCCATTTCCACCTACTCTCTCCGTTTCCCTCATTCTTCCTGATTCATTTCCTCTCCGCTATCCGTTCCATTCATCCCTCTCCCTCCTATTTGTGCCAAGTACATTGCCATCCCTCTCTACCTTCTGGCTCTGCTATCTCCATCTTATACCTTTCCAGCCATATTTTCTCTGACCTCCCTCCGTTCATCTGTATTTCTCTACCACCCTTGTACAATCTTTCTATCCACTTCTTTAACTCAACACTTTACCTCAGCCTTTTCACTTCTGACCTTTCCTTTCCTCCTCTGGCTTCTTTCTCCTTCCTTATGGACATCTTTTTTCTGTCTTCCCTTTTCAGATTTTCCTCCTGTTTTGCTGTTTAAACTGTTGTCTTAACCCCAGGTTCTTTCTCACTCCCTACTATCTTTCTTTTTTCCTCCTTTCTCTTTTTTCTTTCTTTCTTTCTCCTCTCTCCCTCTGCATTCCAGTCGGCCCTCCCTCTCTCATCCGCAGCCTGAGCACAGAGCCCCATGTGTCGGAATCAATTAGGGCTGAGAGCCGTCGCGGCCGCTCTTTCACGGAGGTAAATATTAAACTGCACCAAGCACCGAGGAGGAAGAGAGGGAGAGAGAGGTGGGGAGAGAGGGAGCCCTCCGTCCCTAATCCACCGCATCGATCAGGCGGGGATGAGGGTAATATATTATTTTGACAAGATACGATCCTCCGACGCGCACCGCTATCCCCGGCGATCGATTTCTTTTTTCTCTCCTTTTTTCTTTCCTTTTCTCCCCCTCAGTGAGTGGGACAGAGTTTGTGTGTTACTCTGTGTGTGTGTTTGTGTGTATGTCTGACATAGGGTGCGTGTGTGCATTTCTGTGTTGTTGTCGGCTGTGTTGGCGTGTGCATGTGCACTGGAGTGTGGATGGGTGACAATAGGAACAGCATTAGGAAATGTGGTAGAAGAGATGAGGATGGTGCTGCTAGTAGGTCTGCGCTTTTACAAACAAGCTCCTGTCTAAACAGCTAAATCACATGCTCGCCCAAAGATGGATCGTTGAGAGAATCTAAAACTGGTATTTTGTGTTTATTTTCTGCGGTATATGCACGACGCAGCATAGAAGGCAGTACGTCAGGGTTACAGTTAGTAACAGAGTTAGCGGCAGAGCTGACCTATTGTAAAGTTAAGTGTCCTCCCCCGCATGGTCCCCTCTGCTCCTCTGCCTCCTCTCTATATCGCTTTGTAAACTGTGTCTAAATGCTAAATTCCCAGATCAATTTTTTTTTATTCAACCTCTCCCCCCATCATTACCCTCCCTCTGGCCCCAGCCTCTGTCCTTCTGAAAGAGCTTCAAGTCTTGCTGTCCTTTAGTGATGGAGGGTGTCCTGCTAACCTTATGTAGCCTGTGTATAGATAGGTGGTTGCTGTAATGTAATGTCATGGGATTGTGTATAAATAGCACAGGCACATTTTGTGTATTGTGTCTATGTATTTAAGCATTCGCGTGCCATTTAACTGCACTTAAATGATACTTCCATGGTGTATGAAGTGAGTTGGTATGTTATTCATACACCATTCATACGACTAAGTGTTTATGCAACTTGTGCACAATAGAAAAGCAAATACTTTGGTGTCACATCCTGTTGACAAATGTAGAGCTTCTTCGTGGGTTCATTGTAAATCTAAAAAATGTTTGTAATAGCTTTTGCAGTTAAGGAAATTTTACAATTAATGTAGAATCAGATGAATTTGTTGCATGTAACCCAAAAGGAATCAACGGCCTTAACTCTTAAAAAAGTAATCCAATAAACATGGATGACTTGAATGTCCACTACCTGGCTATAGCATATAAGGTAATTATTAGGGGTAGTATAAAGTATTCATCAATTAGCTCAAACCTTCAAAGTCCACAGAAATTATTACGTTTCTGTCTGCTGATTATATAACTAGTTAAACAGTCAGATATGTTTGATAAATATATGAAGAGTTTAGTAGGTAAGGTAAACTAATGGTACAGCGTTTCATCAAAATAGACCATAATGTTAAAACCACAACACTCTAACAAAATAAAAATTCAAATGCATGAATGTATCTGTTTCTACATCAAGTTATCGTTATACAGCTAGAGAGTCTGTTTCAAGTTGACACACAATTATATAAACGTGTCTTCATCTTATGTGTATGCATGCATGCATTTTACGTGGACAGCATATTTCAGGTTTAATCTGTCCTTTTGAGCGTTAGAGTGATACAAACACACACAAGTCATGCACACACCTTGGCGCCCAACAAGTTTCCTCTCCTAGAGAGCTCCGTCCAAACAAGTACGACAACACCTGCTGGTTTCTCCTCCACCTCATTCCGCTCTCTCTTACTCTTGGTCTCCCACTTTCTCTGTTTCTGCCTGCCGCGACTTAGTTTTCCTCTTTCTTTCTGTCCGCTCTTGCTTTTATTGTGCCATTTTCTGCCACTTTGGTCCAAGAAAGGGAGGCCGTAATGCAATCTCTCCCCCTCTCCATCCCCTGCTGTGAGGGAGAGTAGCTTGGCCTGTGTGCTGGGCCGGGGAGAGGGGGGAGAGACGGGGTCAAGGTGAGCTCTAATACACTATTGATCTGCCCCAATTGAAAACCTGATGGAAATTTTACCCCCCCTCCCCTCCTTTCTTCCTCATCCCTCTCTACACCCCCCCCTTCTGTTTTTCTCACCCCCTCCTTTCTTCCAGCACACTCTCCCTTCCTATCTCCCACTCCTCTCTTCCCTTATGTCTTTTTTCCTTTCCTGTGTGTATCCTCCCTGGTGTCTAGAGTCTTCCTCTTTTTCAATGTCTATCCCCGTTCACTCCAATCTGTTTTCTCTCCCAGCTGAATGTCTCTTTCAACCACTGACCACTTTCTCTCCTTTACCATCTATCTCCGTGCTGGGCAGGACTCTGCCTCCACGTCTTTAAAACTGTGCTTCTAATCATTTCCTCTCCTCCTTTCTCCTCCTTTCGGTCTCACCATCTCCCCTTTTTCAAGTCGGTTCGTCTCTTTTTCCTTTAAATCCCTCGCTACACCTACCCCTCCCCGCTGATTCTGTCTCTCTCGTTTTTTCTCTCATCCCCCTGTCTGAGTGTGCATCAGATGGTCCATTTCTCTCTAACCCAGTGCATATTGATCCCTATGGCAGTAGCATGCAGGGTGAGGGCTGTGAGGACCACTGCTACAGTGTATTAAACGCCACAAACGCTTTGGACATGGGGCCTGAGACACGCCTCCCCGGCAGGGCCCTGTCAATAGCTGCTCCCTCCTGTCAACAGCAGCCAAATGGCCTCTCAATCTGGGACTTGTGATGGGCCAAAGATTGGTACACAGAAACTGCAATAGATGTGCCACAGAAAAATAGAGAGAATTTTTATAGGAGAAAAGTCAGGCTAAAAAATGAAATAAAATAAAGAGATATGTATAAGGCCATTTTCCCTATAATGACGAACTGCTTTTGAGACGCAAATGCATTCACCATTGATGTAAGTCAATGAAATCATATAAAGCCATTTCCATTCAGATGCCGAAAATGTTGCAAGCGAGATCTACGACCTCAGCTTTCAATTTGCTCCATTCTTTGCCTTAACTTCAGCTTCATAATAACATGCTGTTGTCCTGCAGTTGTATGGAACAGCAATTATGCACTGAGTGTGCTATATACTATTCAAGCACATCAAACAAAGAAGGCACAAACACTGGAAAAGCCTGAACAATAGAGATGGCAGTAAGAGAAGTAAACCTTTTACAGCTACCCATTACTTTCCCACTTAACAAGACAGACCACAACCTCTCCCTCCCTCTGACTCTATGCAGAGTTGGCTGCTATCACCGCACTGCTTGAGTGGGAGATAAATGGAGTGAGTGTGTGTATGTGTGCATTTGATTTATGTACTGTTGTGTATGTGTCAGACAGCTGAGCTATCAGGACCACCATCTCCCAATAGACATAGAAATGCTACAGCAGTGGAGGGACCCCTCTGTCGACCCAGAGACCCCTGATACACATCTGGAACAACAGAGCTCAAAGAACAGGGATTGGAGGGGTTTGTTGCAGTAGTAGGAGTCAGAGAAGGAGGAGGGAAACTCTTCATTGCTTCTGTGCTGTTCATTTTCATTCAAAGGAGATTTGTCCACGGCATCCCTCACTCTACTGCTGTCTTTTTCTCCTCTCTGCCCCTAGCTGTCTCATGTTGATGAGAGGTAAACAGCCAGTGTACTTTCACCTTACACTCCACTTCACAGCTTCTTCTGTCTCTCACAAGAACAATCTCACAGATAGCAGAGGTGTAACATGCAGACTAAAGGGCACAGCGGGTTGTTTTCACATGAAACTTCAGTCAACAGAATCACGAGTTGCTTCTGTATGATCCTAATGTCATTAAAAATTCACTGTTTGATCAAAACATGGAATGTCTGTTTTTCAAAGAGTGAAAGAATGTACAGGAAAATCACGACCAAACTTTTATAGTACCTTTCAAAAAACTGTGTTTGACCTTAAACAATTTTCCCACCTTATATGTACGTTGTTCTCAGTTTAAATCATAATCACAGAAACAGTTTGAAATATTTCATCTGGGTTTCAGTGACAATTTCGGTACACACACGATTGGTTCTAATTTGTCCACTAACTGGCAGTCAGCGATCAGACACCTGTTTTATTTTCCCACTTTTCTCTTTCAATCACTCTTTTCTCGTCTCCCTTCCTGCCTCCTCTTTTCTCCCCCCCTCTTTTCACCCTCTCCATCTATTTCTTTCTCTCTAGGAAGGAATCAGTCTCACCTTAATTGCTCTTAAATCGGATTAATGACTGACCGGGGACAACTTGACTTAATCTCTCTTCTAGTAAATCTCTTCCTCTACCCTCTTCTCGTACATCACTCTTATACATTTTATCCTCTTTTGCCCTCCCCCCTTTGCTCCCTTTTTCTCTTGTCCTCTCTTTTTCCCGCTTCCAGTGCGTTCCTCCCACTCATTCTTTCTTTACCCCTTCTTCCACCATCGCTCGCCTCTTCCGCTTTGTCACCACCACTACCCCTTTCCCTGTCCCTCTTTCTTTTCTATTTCACTTCCCCTCTTCTTTCCACCTCTCTCTCCATCACTCTCCCTGGGAGTCAGTCATTCTTTTAGATTTTTGGATGCACTCTGTCATGCTTCAGCTCCGCTCATCGTCCGGGTCCCTTCATCATTTCTCTCCTCTTCGTTTCACACTCTTTCAACGACTTTATTTCATCCTTTAACTTCGTCATCCTGAAATTTGCCAAAACCTCTTTGACTCAGCCGTCACTCTATCTCTGCTGTTGTCTGAGTGTGTGTGTGTGTATGTGTGTGTGTGTATGTGTGTGTGTGTGTGTGTGTGTGTGTATGTTAGTCTTGCTACAAGGCTGACCAATTGTAGAGTGCTGTGTATGTGTTAGTAGACATCAATGTGGTCCTGTCATTGCCTCCTAAGTGCTTTGGCAATACTTGGGATCTGCTGTCATGCCAGTTCAACTAATCTCAATCGAATTACATCGAACCTGTAGTGAGATGGAGATACAGGACATGAGCATCTGTCTGTGTGACTGCTCAAGGAGCTCCGGCTCTATAAAGAGGATGGAAACTGCATACGCGCACATATGCAACACATCAGTTTTGGTGACAGTGATGCCATTTTTAATAATCTAACAGGGATTGATGTCAGCAAAACCACAAGAAATTAAAAAAAAGGTGCTAATAGTTCAGTGAAAAAAAACAATAAAAAAAAAACAACAGACGGCATGTCATACTGAGGTGATCTTTGTTAAGGGTATAAGAAAAAAAACTGTGCCACCTTCTAAACCCCTGCCGCTCAAAAAACTGAGGGAAAAAAGAGGCCAGCCTCGTGGACAAAAGCTCATTTTCCTCTTGGTTGCACACTGCTGCAGGCGGGCTAACATGCCACAGGAGAATTCAACCACTCATACACCTTTGTTTTCCTCAGGTTTTTCTCAACTTTACACACAGCTGCAAAGCCATAACTGAGAGCAAACCAGAATTTCTCTGTCAGCCCAGAAGGCATGTGCATGGCCTGTCCAGCCTGAGGCAAATTCGATGATCTGAGAGCCACAAAGTCGCCCGTTTGTTTTGATTGCGACAGACAAAAGCAGAATCTGTCACTTCCAAATGCGAGCACATTTGTTCGCCTTCCAGTTTTGCTTTGAGTCACTTCCACATCACCTTCTTTCTTTCTTCCATTCGCCTCTTCTCTCTAACTCTTCCAAAGCTCCCCCCACAACTCCTCAACTCCTAACCTCTCTGCATGCCCATCTGCCTCACAGCGCTCATGTGCTTGTCCTTTCTCACTCTTTCTCTCTCTCTCACAGAGCAGCCAGGATTAAGCATTTATCTCGGTGGTCCTCCTTTCGGCCTTAAACGCCCGTGAGGATGATAAGAGTTGCTGGGATTTGTCAAATTGTGCGCCATTGATTAACTGACCTTTCACGCCTGCAAGTCTCTCAGCCACTTCACTAACTGCCGACAGGCTAGATAGAGAGATAGATGGATACATCTGGCTGTTATTATTGTGTACAAGTTTGTAGTTACCAGGTGTGGCAGCGAGAGACGACAGGGGTATGAGGGCCACGGGAGGGATGGGGGAGATGAGCTGGAGGGAGGGAAGGGGGAAGGAAGGCAGAGGCTTGGAGATGGTGGAAAAGATACGGAGGAGTCCTTCAATTGCCCTAAAGGCTCGGAGTGTAACAGGTAGAAGTGTGTCTACTAGCAAACAGTAATGAATGTTGAATTATGAATAATGAAACACAAAATTTACGGTGCCGAAGGGCTAACATCAGACAGGAAGAATTAGGAGGACGCAGAGGAGCCGTAGGAAGCGTTCAGATATTGGCCAGCAGGAGGAGAATCTTGAATGTGATCGGTAATGGCCAAGAGCTATTGCATGACGAATTAGACACCTTTGATTATTTACTGATTTTTCTTGCTTCACTGCAGCCACATTTTCAAAATCAAGAAAGAGGTGTTTCTAAAAAAAAAATGAGAAAAACTTTGAGAGCTAATCAAAGTGAATTCCATAGTGCATCAAAGCTGTATCACAATCAAACCCTTATTTAGATTAATTTTCACAGTTTGTTGCCCTTTCAATAAGTCACCAAGAGAAGGAAACTATATTTCACATTGTTCAGTATCTTTAAGATAAAAATTTTACTTATAGGAAATGTTTGACAATTTCTATCTCACATGGTCATATGAGCCTACAAAATGGTGATTTTACATCAACAGCACGACTCCTTAAACTGTAAAACGCATTGACCTTAAGTGACCTCGGATTTCAAATATATGAAAACTTTTTTAATGGGAGTGGTTTCAGCTTACAAGAAAATGTGGTAGGAAACTGTAGAAGAATAAGAGAAAGGAAAGAAATGGAAACTAAGATACCGAGAGAGGAGGAATAATGACGAGATGCACCCACCTGGCCCTTCGCGTCGCTCCGCCTCAGAGATGCACCTGAGGCCGAAGCCCGACGTCCGTCTCTCGGAGTGGAGTTGGAGTTTGTTCGCCGCTGCGCTGGTTTGTGACCCGGGCGGAAGGAGGCGATGGAGAAAGTGCCGCTGTCGCACTGCACAAGGCGTCACTAAAAAACAAGATTTAAAAAAAAGTGAGACTGATAAAAAAAAATAATAAATCATTCTTACCGGACTTTTTTCTTTTCTTCATCCAAATCAGAGAGTAAAATTAATTCAAGTCTAGGAGACAGGAGAGGTGGCGGTATCAGAGTTGTTCTGATGTTTTCCCGCAGGACAACTGCTGTCTCACAGACCACAGATCAATCACCTTATTTACTTCTTACTGTCATACAGTAACGAAGGTAGCGAGCGGGAGGAAGAGATGCCAGTATGAGAAATACTCCCATAATGACTTAGCGCGTCTTTATTGCGCTCATTTGTGAATGACCTTATCGCACCAGAATGCATTTGTTTCTCTCCTCATGTTTCTACAGTATCCCCACAGAATCTTTACGAGTGAGTTATAGTGTTTCTCTATTCACACTGAAGCATTTTGAAATGTTTATGCATATATATGGGATTTTAGCTCTTTTTTACGCACAGGATGTATCCGGGGTTATCGGCACACTGAGCGGTTCCAGAGGACCAGAGCGCAGCTCGGCGAGAGGCTTTGCTGTCTTGTTATCGATATATGAGAAGCTTGCTGGAAAGGATATTGACCGCACTAACTAGCCGCACTTTGATCATACGAAATTGCTTTCCAGATGACAACACATTAAGGATGAGAGCATTTTTAAAAAATCAAACCCGCCTCTCGCACCTGTCAGAAGTTTCTTTTCCGAATGAGATGGAAATGAGGAGAGGTGAGAGCCCCCAAAGGTCGGCTGTCTTGAAAAATAAAAGAAAGCCAATTTTCTTTATCCAAAAATCAGGAAAGGAAAGGGGAGAAGAAGAAAAAACAAGGAAAAGAAAGAAGGAGGAAGAAAGGCTGCATCCAAAATCTTGATTCCACACCATGGAATTACGATCGGAACTTGAAAAGAAAGTTAGATTGTCTGAATATATGTGGCACACAAAGGCTCAAGCAGCTTATGAAAATGCTGAGTTAAATGCTAGATAACGATTGTATCAGTAACACGAAAAGAACAGATACACAGATGAACAAAGAAACGGCAATATTTCTATTTTCTGTTTGTGGAAGTGACGGCGAATGAAAAGGTGGGTCGCAGATAAAAGGACAAAATGAATAAAAAAGTTTTAAATATGGACCTAAAGATGGAATTAAATATATGAATTCGAGAAAAATAAATTAGAAAATAATTAGGATGAGAATATAGCAAATAATCGGAGTGTGGAAAAAGTGGAGCTTCAAGTTGAAACAAGCTGCTTTGGAAAATAAAGGAATGAGTGCATAATAGGTTATTCGTTCGATATAATAATAATAATTATTATAGTATTAATAATAATAACAACATCATAGTAATGATGATATAAATAATTTGAAAACGGGTCCATTCGTTTTAAACGAAAATGTAGGCTACTTGCTTTATAACAACGGGTCTACTAAGCCTATTATTATTATTATTATTATTATTATTATTATTATTATTATTATTATTGTTATTAATATTATTATTATTATTATTATTATTATTATTATTATTATTATTATTATTATTATTATTATTATTACCTGAGGAAAAAATGGTATAGGCAGACAAGTCCTAACTGGAGGGACATTTATAATTTTCTCCCTGAACTGTCTGTGGTATAAATAAATAGCAGCGTTAAAGTGGTGATATTCTAACAAATTGGACGGGTTAACGAGTTCAAAGCCAACCGTGCAGAGGTGAAGGATCAAGAAGGGGAGGGTGAGTGACGTGGGGAGAAATTTCCCCAAATGCCATTTAATGTCGGAAATATTTCCACCAAGTATTGACAGCAGAGAGACGGATGAAGCGGCCGGTGTGAAGCGGCACAAAAAAACAGGGATATAATCCAATTAAACGGCCAGAGCTCATGGACGACACCGCAGAAAATAGGTTCAACACGTTGGCCTCAAACTTCACACTTATGTGGAAAACGCAAGACAGGATGAAGTGTGTGAGGCTGAAGCAAAGAGGGAGGACAGATAAAAAGAAAATGATTTTAAATCATTCCCGAACGTAGCTTTTTATAAGGAAAAAATGTAATGCATTATCATTATTATTATTATTATTATTATTATTATTAATAATAAATATCCTTACATATTTGGGTTAATTACTTCTTGTCAATCGTAAATTAAATAATTCCACATAAACTTCCTGTTTTTCAATCACACACGCACACTCTCACACGGACACGCAAGCTGTTAAGTTTCAGAGGTAGATGTGAATAACTGACTCCAGAAAAACAACATTGGTTGGGGTTGGGGTGGATCCATTGATCGATCTCTTAATCTGCAATAGTTACATGCATGTATCGATTTACAAACACTGTTTATCTGGAAATATACTGGCACAAATAATTGATGGAGTTCACCCACGGCGCACATAAATATGCATCAATGTTGTAAGGGGCCCAAACACCTAAAAAGAAAAAAAAAACATATGAGGGAGAGACCAGCCAAATAAATAAAGATTATTCCAAATATTTTTTTTCAAGCTCGACTCCGCACTGTATCGATGAGCCCATGCACTTCTGAAACAAACTCCCATGCGAGTCTGAAAACACACACACACGCACAAATTACTGGCTGTACTCCTGCTGGAGTAAACTTCAGTATTTTCCTTCGCTGAACACATTGGCGGATGGTCACAGATCACAGATAAGCACCCTAGCAGCAAGGTTGGTTTTAGTTATTTTTGTTTATTTATCTACTCTTTGTGGAAAAGGAGTGAAGAAGGTGGAGGGATAGTGTAGAAATGGAAACTTAAATAAAATTGTCGGAATATATAGTTGAGAAATTCTTTACATTTAGACTGAAACTGTCTGGGAGATGGAAATCAGTCGGGCATCAAATGGCGAAATTAACAGAAACACTGTCAGTCCATTGATTAATTAAATGGGAGACCAATCAAAATATTAGCACGTGCAAAGTTGAGGACAGATCAGCAAGCAGGCAGCATGACGAAATAAAATAAGGGCTTACACACGCGCGCGCGCGCGCACACACACACACTCTCTCACACACACACACGCACGCACACACGCACGCACGCACACACACACACACACACACACACACACACACACACACACACACACACACACTTTGTAACATATTCATAAAGGTAAATTGGGCTGACCCACACATACAAATGGGCCAGAGACAGACAGAGAGAGAGAGAGAGAGAGAGAGAGACACAGAGAGAGAGAGAGAGAGAAACCGGTTAAGGTCTCATGCAGCTCGCTGCGTGTGAGTGGCTGTTTAATTGACTGATTGATACGGCGGCGTGGAGGTGAGAGCTGGACGCCTTAACAAATAGAGACATTTAAAGGCTAATCCGGGCCAACGCAGACAGCTGAACGCACCCAAGAAGTGCTCCCGTACAGCCAACACTTTCACACCTTCACACTTGTACACGAGACAATTTAAGCATCATCCCGGTGTGCAAAACAAGCATTTTAAACTTTTAAATGTCTCCAAAAAAAAGCATGCTAGGAGCTTAAAACAAAGCCAAAAAAATCCCAATAATAGTGGCAAAAAAGCGGCTGCGTAAATTACGCACGGTCCAACTTTTTTTGTTGCAAGGTTACACTCCGCCTCTAAAACCGACAGCAACACAGGCAAAACAATAGTTCTTAAAATAGAAAAAAAAGAGATTACAACAATGAATAGCAACATCGCCAGCGCACACCTATCATGACTTTTAAACGCACTCACAAAACGACTACAATCCCAACTTTTCTTCTGTTTTTTTTTTCTTCCTTGCGCAAACAATAACATTATGAAATTTTGCACACCGTAAAAATATATGCGACAAAGAAAAATATGCAGCAAATGGTAACGTACCGGTTGTGTTTTTAGGGAAGTGGTGTTCTCACGGGCTGAAGTGCGACCAGTCTATCCACACGCATTCACTCTGACGGCGCACCGAGCCAGCGACCAGTGAGGCAGCACTACTACCAACCTGAACCCGGGGAGGAGAGCAGAGGGAGGAGGGGGAGGGAGAGGGAGGAGGGAGGAGAGGAAGAGGTGTGCATCTCTCTCTCTCTCTCTCTATCTGTGTGTGTGTGTGTGTGTGTGTGTGTAAGTAGTTAATTAGTAAATCCCCATTCGCTGTGCCTCGGGTCGGTTTGTTTTCCCCGGTCGACAAGCCGAGAGGAAAGAGAATTTGAAGTAGGATTCGACCCGTTTCCGCTCCTGTGTCTCATATATGAGGTTTGTGCGTGTGTGTGTGAGTGTGCACTGGTGTGTGTTTGTGACTGTGAGCGTTTTCTCTTGCAGGGCTCCCCTTGTTGCCACAGGAGAAGCCCCTCCATCCCGGTTCCTTCCGCCAACCGCCTGCACTGAAGAGTCGCTGTGTGCTCACCAACACAGTGACCTGACCCCAAAAGCTGCTCACCTGGAGTAGCTCAGCAATTCCCCCAAACGAGCAAGGAGAAGTGACCACTTCAAGGAGGTTCTAGCGCCAGTGCAACTGGGATTCATGTGCCTGACAGTGTTTTCTCTAACACACACACACACACACACACACACACACACACACACAAAAGAAAAACCCTCCACCTAAACTTAAAGCTGGATTCACGTCTGAAACTAGGGGAATCACTGTGATTTCCTGTGAGGGATAAAATGCTACCTATCAACAGCAATATTTTCTTCAATGAATATAAAGGAAACCTGAAACGCCACTCACTCAAGGTCAGCTCCACCTGTCTGTCTGGCGTTAGTAAAAGAAGAAAGTCACTGCGGCTGTCAACCTTTTCCGGGCAAAAAATCCACAACACAGTAAAATGCAAGCTGTCTTTAACTCAATCGCATGACTTCCATCAAACGTCTGGATAAATTAAATCACACAACTGCACACACACACACACACACACCCATACAAAAGAAGCAGAGATGTTGCCCCGGTGCTTGTGCCAGTAAATCGACTCTGCCCTTAACAAACTTTAATTATTTAATTGATCCTCAATCAGCAACTTAATAATCAATTAGGTAAACCTATGGAACTCACTTGAGTGCGGAAAGCGAGAGTCTATGACAAGGGAATCAGGAGAAAAGAGCAGAGATCGAAGGATGGGAAAAGGAGGCTGGAGCTGGAAGGAAGAATGGGATACTGTGCTCTTTGCTGGGTGTCTAAGTTGGTGTATCAGTGAGGCTGACAGCGGATTAAGATCATATTCTTGTACTGCTGCCAATTATATGCAACCATTGCTGAAGAGGGTAAGGGTCAAAACATGAAGGACCACATGAAAGGAACTATTTAGACAGTATTTTTTCCATATCTCATGTATGAGTGTTGGGCAGAAGTAAACTCCTAGCAACAAGTATTTTGTTTGAGAATAGGCAAATGAAAACAGAGCAACAGGAACATTTTTGGCCACAATTTTGAGTAAAAATACCACAGAACATCTCTGATTGAGGATTTGCTGTAATCTATTTCATATTATTTCCTGTAGGTATCAGTTGCTATCCTAATTGATATTTTTTTAAAGGCCATCTGCCCCTGACTCACCTAAATTACTTGTGTTTGAAGCAGTTATTTTACAAACACAACAGAAAACAGATCTATTTGGGGGCCAATGCACTGAATGAATGGAGCATTAATAGTAGAACATGGCCATGGCCACAACCACAGCCATACACACATTATCACACATTCACATAACTATCCATGCACCTCTTTATCGCCCTCTAGTGTCGGCTGCTGATCTCAGCCTTCTATCACTGCTTGTTAACCCCTCCAAGCTGACACTAGTGGCTTTATTCTTTCTCAACTCTTTGCCCTCACTTTTCAGTTTCCATTTCTCAAAACTACAGTGGGATTGTACTCTTTTTGCACGCTAAGCTGTATTTTTTTTTTTTTAATGTACGTCAGTCTTGTTTGTGTGTTGAGAGCAGGAAATATCAGACACACACTCAGGAGATGAAAGCTTTGCCAATAGTCCGAGTCCCCGGAGGGTCATGGCAATATTGATGTGACCATTGGTGTGTGTGTGTGTGTGTGTGTGTGTGTGTGTGTGTGTGTGTGCTGGTGGTGCATGTCAGTGTTCGTACATGCATGCAGTGTCTGCGCATTTGTACACGTCACCTCTAAAATCCAAAAGGGCAAAAGCGCAGAGACACTGAAACATGTCAGTAACCTATAACCACTGATCTCAGAGCAGCACATTCTAACGTCCTCTCACGTTTTTCTCCCCCCACTGATCTCCGCTCAGCAGCTGGAGCGTCTGAGCCCCTGACACCTGGGAGGTATATGTGACAGAGTGGGGAGGCGTTGGAAGAGGATGAATAACTGACCTATCACATCCCCATTGACTGAGTTAATTAATATAAGTAGAGCAGGGGATTCTTAGCTCACTTTTCACTGTATGGATTTGCTGTCTCCTTACATTTGGTATGTTTTATGTCTATTCAATGCAAACTCAATGTGTTCCGTCCTGCGGCATGATCATGACAGCTAATTTTGGTATGTGAGCTGTTTTGACTGGGTGGATTTTAATTGTGGCACGACACAGGGCCTGAGCGTGACTGACGGATGTAAAATCTCATGTGAATGGATGTCACATTGCAGCACAGTGAACTGTTAAAAGGCTCCCATTCTACGCATTATATTTTCACTCGAGGCTACTATATACTTGTTGGCTTCCATGCTTTCTTTAGGTCTGATGAGGCAAAAAAAAAAAACGTGCTTTCAGCACAGAAAGAAGAAGTGGGAAGCAGTGAGGAAGAGAGGAGGGACAGGGAGGAAGGAAGGACAGGGAAATCCACATAGACTCTTAGACTCTCTTATACATGCAAAGACTCTTTCTTCTTGTTTGAGGGAGACGAGAGGGATGGGGTGTGTGTGAGTGTGTGTGCATGTGCATGTGTGTATGTGTGTGTTTGGGGGTGTAGGGGGGTGAGGGTGGGGGGGGGTGACACGAGCAGGACAGACAGGAAGACAGGCAGTAGAAGGTGGGAAATGAAGAGAAAAGGAGAGGAAAGAGAGCAAGAAAGAGCTCCACTGCCTAGTCTTAATCTGAGCTGTTCTGATCAATAGCCCATTTCCCATTGTTGCCAGAGCTGTTCGATCGCTACACCACGGAATTAACACACCCACTTTAATCTAGGGGGAGAGAAGCGAGGGGAGGGAAAGGAGGGGGAAGGGGGGGCAAAAAGAGGGAGGGGGGAGAAGGGGGTTAAGGGGGTGAGTGGGGAGCAGCTGTGGAGGCATTCTCAAATGAAATCAAATCTAATTGTTATCACTGTAGCCGCTGCACTTATTACTGCCACTGTTACAATTATCCGCCGACCATATAGCTCTTTTTTTTTCTCCTACCTCTCATACCTTGCATCATGTGATGTAAACTGGACGTAAATAATCCAAATTAGTGTTTATTTGTTTCATTTTACCTGCTGTAGATTGGATTGGGTCGGGTGGGGGGGAGGTTTGGTGGCGTGGAAGGCATGGCTCACTCCTCAGTGACATGGAATAGGGGTTCGTGGTCAGGTATATTGTCCCAGATACACTCTAACATCTGGGGCTCTCAATTCCGCTCAACTGCTGTGAGACGGTTTCAGCAGGGGTTTGAGAGATAATGTTGTTATGGTACAAAATGTGTTCATGATCACTTTATTGAATGTAGGAAGGTTCTGTTTTTTTTCTGCCAGGCATCTCAGATCATGAGCTTTCTGGTGTAGCAACTTTAACACAAATGCACACAAATTACAAATATAATGGACAGAGAACTGTGCAAAAGATTTAAACACTATAGATGTTTAGATTGTGCCGAATCTATTGTGGCATTATGTCTGAAAGCATCCTCATTTTGCTTTTTACAACTGATACTTTTATAGTACCGTATTTAATATCTCACTCACCTCTAACTGAACCTGGAAATGCATATAGTTGTGGATTTATGTGGTTTTAAACTGTCTGTGTCTGAGATTTTAGTCCAATACAATGGAGATGAAAAGAGCCGTGGCCTCACAGCAACAAAAGAAGAAATATAGCATCTTTTCAAAAACAAACTTTGGTTAATCACAGTCCTCACTGAAGATGTTGAACAGTTTTCTTTCAAACTAATTTCTTGAACTATTTTAGCGTCCATGAAATATGTGAATTAGTGAGAGTAACATGAGACTCGTCTTTGGAAACAAGTGCTCCTATTGGTATTTTTAGAGATGCCAGCGGTGAAGCTCTGTGGTCGGTTGGTCCATCACTTACTGTATTTCCATACTGTGTCGCCATGAAACTTGTTAAAGACATATCCACATCTTGTTGGGATGAATTGTAATAACTTTGGAGGAAGCATACATTTTAACTTACAGCTGCCATCAAGTCAAATTTTTCATTTGTTGTGCATAAGCAAAACTTAAACCGTTCCCTTCAGCTTCAGCTGTACTTTGTCTTTAGCATGGTTCTAGATCCTTAGCCCAATTAAATGTAATTTTAAATGTTGTGAGCCTCAAAATTGAAATTCCATTCATCAAAACACATTTTTGTTTTGTGTACGGAGCCATAGGTGAGACGATGCTTGTTTGTTTTAGCATTCTGGACAGTGCATCAGTAAATTTGTCAGGATTTTATAGAAACATGGTTTTGCAGATAATCATCTTGAATGCAATACTTTCGGTAGGTTATCAGACATACATCACTCTCAAGTGTATGTCTTTGAAGAGAATGTCAGTTATCCTTCATGGACTTCATTACACCATGGCATGTACAGTGATTGCAGGTTGCTTCAGTAAATGAAATGTAATAAGCATCAGCTTAGAAAATAACCTTGTTTTCTTATCATATAGAGTGCTGGCAATCTACTGAAAATCTATCGGTCACACTAGTTACAACGGCCAGCATTCATCCTGTGCAGTCATGAGACAAGATGTGATGTATATTTCTTTAAGTGAGATAAATGAGATGCAAGTTAAGATAGATAGGTAAGTAGAGTAAGTTTTGAAGTAATGTGATTAAAAGAGCAAAAGTGAAACCCAAGTTTTTTTTTCCCCCTTTCACTACAAAGCATTCACAGATTCAATCTTTCATTACTTAAGTTAAGTACTTGTGCTTTCTCAGTACCAACACTTGAGTTTAGCTGTTGAATACTGTAGTCTACAGCTTTGGGTATTGCCAGTGGAGTCTTTGCTTACTGCCTTCCACTGAGACAGCTTGAGGGGGAAACGCAGCAGAGAAGCGCTTCCCTGCCACCCGAGGCTACCACCCAACTTTTCCTTCGATCCATTCTACTTACTCTAGTCCTTTTGAAGTCATTTCATAACAGAGCAATTTTCTCGTTAGCGTTTGGCTTTAATTGTGGGTAATTAAGCGTGCTCCAGCAGTATAGAGAGCAGTGTTCAGAGGACTGGGGGAAATTAGCCGCAGTTCAGCTGTGAAATATGGGGTTAAGTAAGAGACGGGGAAGGGAGAGGAAAGAGCGGAGGGGGGTCACTGACTTCAAAACAGGGTTCATGCTATCTAAAAGGAAAGCTGCTTTGGGTACAGACAAGTATCGGGGAGATAGCAACAAAAAAAAAGTGGGTACACAAATGAGTAATTTTAGTAAGAGACACAATTCAGACATAAACTCGTTTGGAAGTGCAAGAAAATGATAATGATTTGAAAGATGAAAGAGAGAGAAACGAGTGGAGACAAGGTCCGATATTGAAATTTGTGATGGGACACAGACAAAGAAAATAAACGTGTATCACAAGACAAACACAGAAAGCAGAATCTACATTTGGGCACTAGTTGAATGTCATATTACATGTAATTGGCATGATGCAGGTATTTTAACTTGGGACATCCAAGCAATGTAAAGTGCTCTCTTATTGTACTGGTGGAGTCAATATTACCACAAATACATAAAAATGGCTTAACAACTTGTGAATCGGGTCCAAACTCCTGCTTTTTCTATACACTAATTTTCCCCTAAGATCAGAGGACCAACATTTTAATAAATCGAGTATCAATAAATGTGAGAGTACATTTCATGAATTGTCTTCCTTGAAGCAACAACGCGTGGACATGAGGAAAACCCTGAGTGGCACTAACTGTCACCAAGTGGATTATGGCCTTTACACTGAGCGACCATTGATTAAATGCATCACCTTACCCTTTGCATCCAATAATGCCTTTGTTTTAACCCCATAACAACTATAAACGTCAATGTGGCCATAAAGTGGATGAGGAATGATTGGAGCCATTGACTGTACTGTGAAATGCTCAGTGGATGGGGACTTACTCCACTGGGCCCTTTATGAGTGCTTCATCCCCTGGTGGAACCATCCCCACTGACTATAATGAACCCGTTAAAGCCTCGATAAATATTGGCTACCATGCTTAGTGATCGTTTGAATACCTCGGAAATAGACCACTGTTTGCAAACAAGTGGCTGGGCGTTGGAGGTGGTGAAGCTACTACCTAATCAATGCAGGGACACTCCTTTGCAGTTGGCCCTTGCAGAGCCTTGATTCATACAGAGGGTGCACATATAATGTTGTTTAGAATAAGCTAAAAACTACCATATTGATTAACACATTATTAGTGTCAAGAGGAAAATTTCTTTCAGGAAGAAGTGAAAAGTGCATGGGGTGGTTGTGTGGTTAAAAAAAGAAAAGCGTATCGAAGCTGCAGTGGGAACTAAACACCTTCCTGCCACCTCCAGTGAGGAATTCAGGCTTACAGCAGTTTCACTATCCCAATGATGGCTGCCAGTGTTACAGATCAGATATGAGCCCAGGTTCTTAAAGAGAGAAATTTAGGTTTACGAGCAAGGGGACTTTGCTACATTTTAATTGGTTCAAGGAGAATGACGCAGAATTTTATTGTTGAACTGAGTTATTTGAAAATTTAGACCTATATTACCCAACATAGTCTGTGCCACTATGAGATACTCCAATAAACTTTGGGTATGCCGGGATGGGTCCTATTCTTTCAGAATCTAACTGATGTACAAAAGCAAACATTTAAGACATAAAGCGGTCTCTAAATCTAGTCATACAAAGGTAAATATTTAAATGAACGGTGAATAGATAAATTGCACTAGGGATGAACCTGATGAGTACGATCACTACACCAGTAGTGAGAACCTTTGAAGCAGTAAAGCATAAATTAAATAAACTTTAAAACTCATTTTCAAGTCACCTTGATCTGAACTGCATTTTGAGGCAATGTTTCCACTGAAGTCTCACAACACAGATGGAAAAAAGTTAAACTGATCAAACGACTCAAAACGGGAGGTGTTAAAACTCACATATATATATATATGCTATAACTATGATGCAAGGTATTTCTGTTTTTGCTCAGCATATTCACAGTTTGGCAGCTATGTGGTAAAAAAACAATACATCAATTTATTTTGCCATATCGTAGTGGCGAAACCAAATGGTCAGTTCTGATATTGATGAGGTTCTCATTTTATTTTTTTTTACGTCATTGCATGACTGTCCAAGTGTTGCACTCAGCAGCTAGAATTTGTTTATAAGAAATTACATGGCTAACACAGATATGAAGGACATTTGCTCATCTTCCCACACATGTATGGTAGTAGTATTCCATGTCACACGTTGTATTTCGATGTATAAATGAGAAAACTGTCAGAGCCGTCTCTATGATGTTTTTGACCTTACGCGACACGAACTTGAAATCTGTGAAAAGACTGGTGACAGTATCCAGAAGAGCATTCTGAACACTTCAGGGGAGGACTGATGAGCAAGGGAGAGCGGGTAATTAAATAACGGCTTAATAAAATGTCTTATATTCAAGGACATGAGCCAGTGGCAAAAAAATATTATAATACAATTTCAGATCATTAGTTATTTTATGGTTTAAAATTGTTATATAAAAGTCTGATGTGACTATATAGTCACAGAGCTTCTGTGACCTTGACAAATATTCCATATTGTTCATATTCCACTGTTTTGCAACTGAAATCAACACAACGCAACACTTGAAAAGAACTACATAAAGTCCAACATTGTATGAGTTCAGAAAGTCAGACTGCAATCCTCTATTAAAGCAACAGCTCCAGAGCATCTATCAGTGGGACATCAAAGATTAGAGTCTCACTTTACTGCTCAGTGTGTTTGGGAAGGAGTTCTTCAATCACAAAACCTGAGCAGACCACCCCAGGGCCCAAGACTGATGTTGAGATCTAAAAACTGAGAGAAATTTCCTTTTATCACAGCAGCCATATGTTAAATATGATCACATTTGACATAAGCTAAGAAATATATATAAAAAGTAAATGTGATAGATAGTTTGGATGTCTTAATGTGCAAAGAATATGCAATTCATGCAATTTGCAAAGGTCATTCTTGGGGTTTAATACCAGCTGTAAGGACATGATGTTAATAATTATAGTCCATGGGAAGCTTCTACGTGTATAACTTGTACATGAGTCTACAGTTGCATGCTTATGACCATTTTAAGCAAGCACTGCTTTAAATTACAGAAAATAGCATTTAAGTCCTTCTATATTGAGATATAATAGTATGATCTCGCATATGCAGGCATGCCCACATGCATCGTACTAGGTTTGACAACTTTTTGGAGTCAAAATCCTCATTTCCCAAGTTCGTGTTCCACTTCCCCGGCCGCTCTTATACTTTTCATCTCACATTTGTCCATCATCAACCCCCCCACCTCCTTAACGTCTCGGTCCCTGAAGCCGCAGTAGGATATAAATCGCAAATGCAAGGCACAAACACGTTTTCACTTTAAAGAAGAAAAAGAAAAAGAAAAAAAACCTTTGAGGAATTGTTGCTGATCTACTTGGAGGGAGACGTACTGCGCGCTGTTCGACAACTCTCGGGCGCACAAGCGTCCACAGCCTACATCAATCAATTTCTGCAGGAGGTGCGCATGTTTCTCTCTCACCAAAGTGCATTATATTTCTCGTGAGATTCTTATTTCTGACGCGTTTCTCAATTATTAATGCCACTTGTCCGTAACAGAATAGGGAAGTAGGGTGCTTACCTTCACCGATGCGCCTTCATTGACTTGTCCAGCAGCTCGCACTTAGGTTGATGGGAATCCTGTCGACGTGGGCAGAGGACTGATGCTAATCGGGCAATTTAACAGATTGGACAGCGCATCCTTCCTCCTGCATTAAACTATATTGGTAAAGAGTTACACTGACATGATCTATGAGTGCCAATGTGGATGAAGACTGCCCGTAGAGCGACAGACAAAAAAAACAAAACAAAAAAAAAAAGATGAGGAAGCAGCGCGCACGAATGTAGCGGGAGAAAAAAAGTTATCCTCGGAGCAACAAAAAACTTAACAAGAAAAGGGGGCTCCTCTGCAACCTTCTACTGTCCGAAACGGGTAAGATATAATTTATACGAGCAATGTAACCTAGGCATAAAAAAGGAAAGTAAGAAGGAAAACAAAAAACGGGAGAGATCCGGGCGCAAGGCGAGAGGAGAGGACGAGAGCGCAGTGAGAGGGGGGAGGTAAAAGAGAAGCTGAGCCTGAACCTCCACCTCACATCAGCCCGACTGCATTCAAGTTTCTATCAGCTGCAGACTGTGTTCTGCACGTGTTCGTGTGGACGTGAGACAGAAAATTGACCTGCACGGTGAAGAGACCACACAAAGAAAATATATGTAGACGGGTGGTGGCCAGAAAGCGGATCGATCGGGTTATAATTTTGTCCAAAGTCGAAGGAAAATAAAGTTCATGGAGGAATGAAATTTGAAAACAGATGGCGAATCCCGTCGCCCCTAAATAAGATTCGATCTTCGGGAATGGAGTGTAGATAATATTTGGTTGGACGTTTGATGAAAATGACGGATTTTTCATTTTGGACAGGTGGGGGTAGATAGAGTGGGGGTGGCGGAGTTGGGTGGGGTGGGGTGGAGGTGATGGAGTGTGGATATGATGTGTCTAGAGACAGAAACTAAACTTGGGAGAGGAGGACGCGGCGCTTTTCCCCCTCCAGATTCATCCAAGGATCTCACCCCCCTTTTCTCTCCATTTGCCCCCAGTGCGCGCACAAGACCTCCACACCTCCCCTCGCTTTCCCCCACCCCACCCCGCAAAGAGAGGTGGGTGGGGGTGAAGGGAGGAAAAGGAGAGAAAACAAGAATACCAAATAAATGAGAAATTTTCGTACAGGCCCCGCTTCCGTGCGTTCCATGCTAGCAATAACAATTAAATATCGACCGCTTTCCCGGCCGGAGAGAACCTGAGATACCCAGAGACTGCCAAGTACCGAGACCACCACCCCCCCCCTCCTACCCCTCCATTTCTCCCCATCTTCCACATATGCACACACTCACTCACTCACTCTCCTTTTCTCGTCATCCACCTCCCTATATACCTCTTTTCCTTCTAATCCAAGTCCATCAGGCCAATCTCTTCTAATTTGGTGTATCTCATTTCTCTTGATTCCATCCCACAAACCATTCAGCCCCACTTTCATCATTGCTGCTTTGGGGGTGGCCTCTCGGACACACTCCCATTTTCTCTCAATGCAAGAGGACTTCCTCACACCATGCATGTTAGTTTATCAAAATCAATTACGGGATTGAGATTCACATCTTTTTCTCCCTCTAGAATGTTAGCGTAAACGCTCACTGAGCTATACTGGCACACTGTGCTTTAGCCTCACCCAGACGATGGATGTGTCAATATCAGCGCATCTAAGTGTCTAGTTTTGAAGACAGCGTTCCCACAAAGACACTTATTGGCCCAACACTGTATTATTAAAACGCAATGTGTTTAAAATGACACAGAGCAGACACAGGTATGAGCTGAAAATTAGTAAAAGTATGGCTGTCACAACCAACCGACACAACGAAACACACACGACAAACTGTGTTCTTAGCTATGGGTTGCTATACAATGGCACACGGATGAGTTACTGCAACACATAACAACTCTGACAGTGTATTCTAGTGGATTCTTTGGTTTTCTTTTCCAGCAGGCTTTATCTTTCACTGTGGCTAAAAGTAGTTTGGGGTTTTATTTGTGAAAACTCTTTGGCACACTGTAGACTATGAGAAGCTACAATATGGTGGACCAAAAGATATAGAAAAATGTTGGATAATCAAGTCAAAACTGACTAAACTAAAGACACTAACATGTCAAATGGATTTTTTGGGGGCTGGGGCTTGCTCAAGAATCTGTAAATAACATTTCACATGGTAAGGTAAAGACAAAGACCCCCAACAATCCAAACAAACAAATCAGAAAAGATGAACTTCCTGTGAGTTCCCAATACTCTTTGACAACCTGTTACCTATTACTGTACTGCATGGTTTCATTATGGCAGAATTTTATGGTGGACAGATTATTTTTTGCCATTTCAATTGTGAAACTTTTGATTCTCACTGTAGAATACGGTGTCCCGGTGTGGTGGGACAATTGTCAAAAAGATAAAAGTGAACAGGCACTAGACTATATAAGCTGTTTTGGCTTCTGACAGGATTTTCTCTGTAGTAAGTGATTGCACCTCTTTGGCATTTATTTCAAACCCCGTATAGATCCTTGTGCAATATGATGGCCTATAATCTAGTGCTCTATAGCCAACAGGGAACAATGGAGTCTGGGGGTTTCAGACTTTTTGGACCGAAAGACAAACAGGTAGGCTCCATTCCTTTCCAACAACCTCCTTTTGTTGATTGACGGGGACCCCGGATTTGTGCTGCTCGTGACAAGACTGCCAGAGGAGTGGCATTATGTTGGACTTGTAAGTCTTGAGCACGCCAATGCCAACTTTCCAAACGAACTGCACAACTATCAAAAGTTTCTCCATCATTGTCGTTGTCTCCTCTCAGTCCTCTTTATATTTTTTTCCGCCTCAGAACTTCTCTCTGCTCGCACCCAAACCATTCAATTTCTATTTATTTCACCCCCCCACCTCACCTCACCTCAGCCCCCACCCCAACCCTCCACTCCTCCTCCTCCTCCTCCCCTCGCATCTCACCCTTTTCACACATCTCCAAACACACTCGTTTCCCCCCTTGTAGCTCTAATTCTCCATCCCGCCGTCTTTTCCCCTTTTCTTAGACTTCCCTCCGCCTCGTTATTTCCCCCATTTGACTTTAATTAGTTAATGCATTAATTATCTACGCCCCAATACCTGCACCATTAACACAGCCTACCTCCTCTTCCCCGTGGCTCCCTCTCTGCCTCACCCCCGAGGCCTCTGGGCTGGAGATGCTCTGTGGACACACGGGTATAGCCACGCACACGCACAGACGCGCAAAACTGGTCTCTCTTCTCTGTGTTCACCCCCCACCCCCCTCCTTTTTTTCTACCCCATGGCTCTTTTTCACTCTATTTCTCGCTCTTCCACTCTTTGCCCCCTACCTATTTCCCCCCCAAGTCATCTCTCTCCCCCCGTCTATCTTTCTTCTGCCCCCCTATACTCTCCTCTTTTTCTCTCTGTGCCTTGCAGTCGCCTCTGCCGGCTGGTCTCTCTCCCCGGCGACGGAATTATGAAAAATGCGCCCATCGACAGAGCGCCTCAGCTTCGATTAGCCGAGATGGGACATGACAGGCCGCGATCAATACTTATACCGTCCTATAACGTGTCAACTAATGAATCAATCTCGGCTAAATTTTCCATTTTTCAAAAGCCGACGCGAGAGACTGGAATATCCTCTTTTGTAAAGATATTATTATCGATTTCGTCGGCAATTTGACATCGGGGGTAGTTAATTCCACTCTAGAATAAAATTGAAAACACTTGAGATTGAAGTGAGAGAGGGAGTGAGAGAGGGAGTGAGCAAGGGAGGGGAGAGGGGAGGGAGGGGGGGAGGCAAGGGCAGGCAGGAGGGGAGGGGAGACGGCTGTTGACTTGATAAAAGAGAATGGGAAGATGGAAGGAAGGGGAAAGGGGTAGGAAGAAGAGATACTACTGGTGTTGCACAGACAGCATCTATCTATCTATCTATCTATCTATCTATCTATCTATCTATCTATCTATCTATCTATCTATCTATCTATCTATCTATCTATCTATCTATCTATCTATCTATCTATCTATCTATCTATCTATCACAGAATCAAAACTAAAAACAGATACTAATATAGGCTCATGTAAGGATGGACAAAATAACATAAACCCCTGTACAATCCAATCCAGTGGCCTTGCAATAAAACCTGCAACATTTGTGAAGATTATACTGCTCTATTTTGTATCAGAGCTGTTGAAATAACTGTGCAGTCATTTTTTTGATGGTGTTTCCTGTTATTTTGTCCACGTCACGATTTAAATGATAGATGAGACACTGAATAAAAGTTGCTTTTGTGGCGCACTTCAGAACACTGTTATGTGGTAAAGAGTAACCTGTATCATTCAGGTGATTCACGGACTTCAGGACAATTGGCCTGTATGAATAAGTGAGATGCCCTCGGTTAAATTGTTTCCACATTCAGTAATGTGACTTTCTTTAAGCTGAAATAAAGTTGATGAACTAGTTCGAGCATAACTTCAGCAGCATTGTCAGCGTTTGCATTTTATATCATATTAACAAACTTTAAGTTGTGCTAACATCGTAGCCTATGCACTTGTGTGTTCACGTGCACATGCATGTGCATGTGCATGAATGGGTGTGTGTGCCGGCCGAGACAAGAGAGAGCCAGAGAGTCAGCATGTGTGTCAGAGTGAAATATAGATGGAGGAGGCCGGTGTGTGTGAGGGTCAGCGAGGTGCAGTGTAACTGTCGACAATCACAGCCTTATTTACCTGTCAAAAACACTATCATCCCACACAGCCCCAGCCAAGCAATTTCTCCTGTCTCTTCCTCCCTCCTCTCCCTCGCTCTCTTTCTCACCCTCCGTCCCTCTCTCTCTACCTCCAATTACAACCTAGAGGGCTATTTCTCTCCAGGACAAAAACACTCCCCACAAGCCCTCCCTCTCCTTTCCGATAGCCCCTTTCTCTCTCCCCATCGTTCTACCCTTCTCTCTTTTTTTCCCACTCTCTCCCATTCTTTTCCTCTGCTGAGAGCTGGAGAGTGGAAATGAACAAGCTGTAAACACACACCACTTATCACAGTGTATGCTGTTGTGTATTTGTTGGCGAAAGCTGGAGAGGTGAAGGCTGTGGTATATGAGGCCAGAGGTGTCGGCTGCCTTACCAGACCGACAGACGTGAAATAAAGATGCACCACAGGTTGAAAGGCAGCTTGATCAATGCACTGTTGGTCGCTCACTATATCCCTCTGCTCTACAACTGCAGAAATGCGCTCAGTTACTGAGTATGTTGAATTTTTACACAGACCCTGAAGAATTCATCTTAGACTGTCTACTCTTTTATTCTGTTTTGAGACCCAAGTGTTTGTCCTTAAAGTATACAGATGTCAATCTTTTATAGTTTTCCTGCTGTCTTACAAATTTCATATAAAAGACAAAAAAAAATCCTTGTAAACACCCACGAATGTATCTGACATGTATTGACTTTACAGCCTGATGTCCATAGTCCAAAATCTATTAAAAACACATAATAGAGCCACACCACTTCACTGGTGGCTAAATGTTCCTAAATAACTGAACCGCAGTTCATTGTGGGATACAATATCTTTCCCTGGCGGTCAAAATATTCTCTAATATAGCAAATGGATATCATCAATCTGCAGCCTAAAATTAGAGGGGCATGCTTCTTTAGGAAATTACTCAACCTTTTTTTGTTTTGTTTTGTTTTTAAGATATATATAAAAACAAAACTAGAATTGTGTTCCTGCTGAACACTTGACTGTTGCCCATTAGGCTAGGTACTCAGACACAGTACAGAAGCTGTAAAGTATTATGGAATAAAGCTTTATATTTCTACACAATTACAAAACTGCAGAATAATGCCACTCTCATCTTTCAAACCACACTCACTTGACTGAAAAGAGAAACTCATGGCCAACATGATTGGCATCAACACTTAAAACGCAAAGTCTCTGTATTATTGAGACCAGTTTCCTTAGATAGAAGATGTAATTATTATATCCACTGTTTATTGTATTCAGATTTGGATGAGATGCAGATTGGTAAAGTGAAGTTTCCATATTTTGGAAGTAATTCTAAGAACATATCAGACAGATTTTTCAGTGTGACGGCAGGCTGTCTGACATGCAGTAACAGAATAGAACAATTGCCTGCTGCGTGGGTGAAAATCTACTCAGAGGAATTTTGCTGATACGTAACTGTGGCAGATACTTGGGCAGCTTTTTATTTCCTGAAAAGATTCGTGATGCCTGTGACCAAAACGTACACATCTGCACACGCACGCACACAGACACACACAGACACACACAGACACACACACAGACACACACACACAGACATACACGCCGACTGATAGAAGTCCCCTCTGTCTTCGTGACTGGCTCTGTGAAAAGGCCATCTGACAAAGCTATTAACAAGGTGGTGTAATGCCTGTGTCTGTAGTGAGCTGAATGACACAAAGAGACATTTATGGGCACCGCCATGACAGGATAGGCACTGTGACAGCTAACTGACTGACTGACAGACTTCAAGCTAGTTGACAGATAAAGGCAGACAGAGACACTGAAACAGCGATGGAAGCATGAGATGGGACACGCATCACGTCAGAGTGAGGAAAGACTCACATGTTCTACAAGGCTGTTGGATAGCTACACACAGGACTATGTCAACATGATTTCACTGCCCTCATTGACTCTTTTGTGCAAAAGTTTTTGAAATCGATCAAAAAGGTTCTA
The DNA here is from genome assembly GCF_022539595.1 of Amphiprion ocellaris. Lineage (NCBI taxonomy): Eukaryota > Metazoa > Chordata > Actinopteri > Pomacentridae > Amphiprion > Amphiprion ocellaris. Next base: position 21,677,422 of record NC_072774.1, read on the forward strand.
GATTTTACACAGCTATAGGGTCAAGTCTGAGCACAAAAGGTTTCCAGGTAATGGAATCACTCGGTGTTGTATCTTGAAATTTCACCCCCAAAAATGAATTTTCATTATCAGTAAGTGTAGCACTTTGCTGCAAATTATGGGGAATTTAGATGTCATTTTAGGATTCAAGCTAAGAATGGATGCACCGCTATAAAGAGTAAAATAGAGAAGGAGCAGGAGAGTTATAGATAGTAAGACAAAAAGAAAGTCCAAACAAAAAATGTAAAGAGAGAGAGATAAAGCATGAGGCCGAGAGAGAAAGAAAAAAGACTGATGTGGAATTCAATGTGTGTGTGTGTGTGTTGTAGTGTTTTCAGCCAGGGCAGCAGGCAGAGGCACCTAAGCAGAACCAGCCAGCCCTCACAAACCAATCAGGCCTTCATTAGGCTGGGCGGGAGGGATCGATGGCCAGCCCGCATCAATTAAACAGCACTCGCACTGCACTATATATATATATATATATACACACACCTATTCTATCCACTATATCATCACCACATGCACACACCTTTCACACACACCTATTCTACTACAGCAACAACAATCACATACATATGCACAAATATAACACCCATGCATAGTGAAACTAACAAAAAATATCCATAACACAAGACGTAATAACCATATATATATATATATATATATATATATATATATATATATATATATATATATATAAAGAAAGAAGAAGAAATATAGCTTTCTCATTATACAGCTACACTAGTCTACACAACAACAAATTCTCTCTCTATATATCTCTATAGATGTGTGTGTGTGTATATATATGTATATATGTATATATGTATATATGTATATATATATATATATATATATATATATATATATATATATATATATATATATATATATATATATATATATATATATATATATATATATATATATATATAAAGAATGAATACACTTTCAACTTTCCAAACTGCAATCACCCTGTAACCTGTCCATTTGCTCTTTCATCCCCGGCATACACTCACAACATCGATAACACCCAATTACACACAAGCTCACACATGGTGGGTCCTGAAAACACACAATTACAATTACACGCGCTCCGGACACACTTTTTATTAACACTCAATTACACACACGCATAAATCACTTACGAACCGTGCATCCATGTGGCTCGACTGCCATGTGAGAGATAGATCATTTTCTTTTGCCTCCGCTTTCACAAAAAATTATTTCGAGTGTGCCCAGTGGACAAACCAGGATATGCTGTGTAGACACAGGTGGAAATGTATGGAGCAGGGCTAGAACGCCTTTTAACAATTTGGCCCCCAATGTAAAAATCTAACAACTAGCAGTTAATCACCAGTACAATGGTGGTCCAAAGTCTACTTCTTGTTTGGTGGTGTCCTAACATCAAACTTCTGCACAGGAGTACACAGTAAAGTTCACCTTTTGTGGAAAATGACCAAGATTCAGTGGTTAATACTGCCACCCCCTCTAGACAGACCAATGGAGAGAGAAAAATGCACCTTGAACTTCTGCCCTGGGGGAGTTTATCTGTTCTCCCTTGGAGTTTCCTCAAGGTGCCCCATTTTCCTCCTAAAATTCAAAGACATGGGGGTGTAAAAGATGTAAAAAGAATTTTTAAAAATGTCTACGAAGACTCATACTGACTCACTACCCATAGGGCTGTGCTTATATAAATCTGTATGACTTAGTAAAAGTATATGATATAACCTTTTAAAGATCACGTGCTTGATACAGTAAATCTCCTTATACAGACAGCACATTACAGTATGGGATAGTGAAGCGCTTTGAGACAAGCACCAAAAAAACCTGACTTCACAACCACCAAAATTGAAAACACATGCATAAAATACCTGCTATAAATTGATGTTTGCTTTCATGTTTAGCTGTATAATATCTATATCTGCATCGCCCTGAAAATGTTATTCTCTGCAGTGTTCAGGTATACTGGGAACTGCTGAGAACTGGAGTCAAATACAAGGATATAATCTTCTCCAATAGCGCTGGTGGACTTATTTAAATTAAAGATGTTTGTGCTGCAAGAAATTAGGTCTAGATTTTTAATCATGAACAAAACTAGTGAAAACGCAGGGGTTTTAAATTTGTAAACACAGCTTGTTTGACATTGAAACAGAGACAAAAGTCCTGAATGGATTTTACAAGCATCACCATGAACACATGTTTTATTTCATCATCTCGGCGACGTCTCCCTCAATATGATTTATAATTTGGTATCTACAAATCTGATTCCAGGTCAGATTAGATGTATTAATCTGTAGTCCCCGGTTCAGAGCACCATTTTTAAGTGTGCTGCAGAAGTGTGAGGATAATTGACAGACATCCACATATCAATATTACCAACATCTGAATTTTAGATCTGTGTTATAAAGTTTACAGCACACACGAATATGTAAGATGTAGGCAAGAGACAGCCAAATTCAAGTTTTCCACAAAATTCCTACTGTGCATCAGCAAAGGCAGCATGGCAAAAATATTCAACTCTAAAATAAATGTGCCTCTATTGGGCGATTACCGGCCCACGCTTCCTGAGGCCCTGCACATCACCTGCTTGCTGTGGCATTGACACGTCAGTCTCCCACAGCTAACGCAATGTGACAGTGTTGAGATTATAATATCTGGCCCATATTACCGGGCATTAACGCCATTACCGCACGCCGTCCGCTCAGGTGGGTCTGCTCCAGGACTGAGAGAAAGATGAGGAAATTGAGAGGAGACACTGTGGAAAAGGAGGGAGGATGACGATGAGATAGATAAATTTGAGAAAATGGGAGAAGCTGTTTAGATTCAGTAAAAGGCCTGTGCAGTTGTGGAGAGAAGCTATAAACATCTGACAATCAAATGGGGAAGATTGTGCGTTTGTCTGATTTTATGGCATTTCAGGAGGATGCGTTGAAGAGGAACTGTGGCTTATTGTGATACTGCGTGTGGCAAGTAAACCATTTACTGAATAATGATGATGAAATCTGCCATCCACATCACAAGAGTACAAGTGTTTGGATATGTGTGTGTGTGCGCTCCTTATAACAGAGGAGGGGCTGCTGTGTACTATGACAACAAAGAAAAGGGGTAAGAGGGGACAGCCCAATTGGATAAAGCTATTCTAATAATGAACAGCTGAACAAGCACCATCACTTCACATGATTTAATGTTTACACCATGCCACGCCTGGTTTCATATCACTTTTCCAGGGCCTCCATTTGTTTCACCCAAAGAAAACACTTCTATTCCACAGCCTTGTTGTTTTAATTAAGGAAATTAATAAATAAGAATAAATTAATGTGGCCTCCTCGCCTCCTCCTACCCCCCGGAACAGTGGCAAGCACCATCGCCTGCCTCTCTGCTTGCTCGCCTGCATGGGATGTATTTGCGTGCCATAATTAACGCTTAATAAGTAAGTGATTCATTATGATTAGCGTGCGGATTCGCCGTAATGGCCCCTCTCTGTGCTAGCAATCAACCTCACTCTGTTTATCCACACATAAGCCTCCTGATCCATCTCTGTCTGCACCCCCCAGTCTACATATCCGCCACTGTACCCCATTCCTCTAGTCCTGATGTTGGGCCATTTGTTGGGCTGCTGGTGGAGGTCTCTATCAATCTCAGTGTCATTAGGCAAGCTGAGGAGGAGGAAGGGGCCTCATTGTCAGGAGAAAGAGGAGATCACTCACTTTTGTGATGAGGTTTAGATGTGGAGGTGAAAGATTTGTTTATGTGCGAAGAAAATAATATATTTGTCAAGTGCAATAATAAGTTGGTGTAAAGAAGACTTCATGTGTCAAGAGATCACTCATTATGCTTCATCAAATGAGAAATGCTAGCACAAAGCCCAAGAATGGACAAGATTAATTCATAATTGTTGTAATTTTTGGGGTGAGGTCTAGTGGGGGTGTGCTTAAGTACTGTGACTCTTGTAATACGATAAAAACTAAATTAGCTGATGTCTCTTGGGGGCAGTTTTACATTGACTGATGTCCCTATGATGGAGGTGTTAAATACACAAGAGATGGAGAAATCAGAAAGATAATGCTAGTAATGACTCTCAGGGCCTTTGCCGGAAACACTGATGAGAGTAAAAAGTGGAAAAAGTCACTGGCTGAGTAAAATCATACTGTTGCAATTAATTGTTGGGGAATTCAAGCAAATCAAGGGAAGAGTATCTAATTTAAAGCCATATGTTAAGTGGAAGACATAGTTGTCACTATAATCATTCTCACCTTACTGGCTGCTGAAAGTTCACTTGCTGGTACATCTCCAGACTTGAAGCGTCTTGATTACATCACATACTGTTGAACTGTCTGCGTTGCACTCATCTACACAAACAAAGTGATGAAAATAGTTCAATGTAGAATAACAAATGAGTGCTTTTTTAGCCAAGTTAAAATCCTGCTCACTTTCTGACCTTTGCACACTTGCACCATGACCATATAAAGCTGGTGTGATAGTTAAATTGTTGGCGTTGGTGAATGTTGTGTCCCTATTTTAATGTCTGAAAGGCACAGATTAGACAGGAAATGAAATCCATACTTCTTGTTTGTGTAGGGATCTCAGTCCATAGTTTATCTGTAGCAAATATGATATTTCAGCAGCATAACTTCCAAGATTTACAGACTTTTTTATCACAAAATTATGTGTCATGTTTCCTTATGCTTAGAACATCATCCTCTCATGAAATTTAAATTTCAGCTGTTGTTTGGTAAATGCTTGTAAGATGGAAACAGTGTGTTGCTGGTACAGAGTCACAAAGTCTGCAGACAGAGGTGGTTACGATGGAGAGCAGGTTTGACACTATTGTTCACTTACGGTTTTCCTGTAACCATAACAAACATGAATGATATTAATTCAAATTTAGTCATCAAAGGCCATGCTTGTGCTTAAGTAAACCCTAAACTCAGCAGTTTCTAATCTATGGCTTTATTTTCTGTAGAATTGACCTGTACAGACCTTTAAAGGTGCTGAGAAATGATGTGACCACAGGGGCGGCAGTTTCAAAACGTGTGTTATGTTATTAATCAGGAGCACTGTTGCAATTTGGATGACCCTTATAAAGTAATTTTAGACATCCTATCACTTTGTGTGCACATATATTCAGGAGTGTACATACCCACACACACACACACACACACACACGCACACACACACACACACACATGCAGTAACAACCCCTAGGCCAGCATGGTGGGGATCCAGCTGAAGATCCACTCAATGAGCTTTCTCACCAACAACTGCACTTGACAGCAGCTTGCTTGAGCCATTTTGTACCCTTTGAGAAAGGTCTGTGCTTTCCTTTGGCTCTCTCTCCTTCCCCCCATACCTCCTAGAATGTTCATTGCCCAGAAAATAATTTCTCTAGTCATTTCAGCGCCTTTGTGAGCGGCAATCAATTTCTCTTCTCTTCATGATGGTCCCGCGTGTGGGCACAGAAGTTTGACCTTCTCTAAAAGATCTATCAATTTATCCGTCCATCCTGCAACCTATCCATTAATGTTTTCATCTTCTCCTGTTGTTTTTTTTTTCCTTCTCTCTGGCTGCTGACTGTTGGGTGGTAAAGTGGCTTTAAGCTCATGTGCTCATCAACACCTAGTGGGTGTGAGTCTGTGCAATTATACCACAGTCTTACAGCTGGACAAAAATCAGCTGTTGGAGAAAATGATGGTCATTTTGACTGAGGAGAATATGCACTTGAGACAAAGGGAAGGCAAGCCCATTTGAAGCATGGTGACAGTGGTGAACCCTGGGAGGGGACAAGGTCGGGCTAAGGCTAAACGACATATCACATTACCAGCTTGGGGTCACCCAATTTCTCCCAATCTACAACATTTCTGTTCCGATGCTGTTTAAAGCTAACCTATTGTTCATATGTCTGTCTTTTATTATCATGCTCTCTTTCTACTCAAGAATTCACATGATGCTCTGTAAGAATTAAAAGCAGAAGATTATATTTTTTTGTGCAGAGAAGTACATCAGAAAATAGGTTCATTGCATTTCTGTCATGAACTGCTACAACTAAAAACTGTCATCCTCAAAAAATGTATTCCGAAGTCCGGTAATAATGGTGCCTGTTATTGAAATAGTCTGCATTTCATCGTTCTTGTTGAAGACACACTGCAGTGTAGAAATGCAAATGAAATTATCAGTAGATGCACATAATTTAATTTTAAAAGGTGCACTTTGTTTTCTGTGTCAGTCCCACTGGGACAGAACTGACAACATAAGGAGTTTCCAAGATGCCCTCATGAGCCCAGATAGTGAAAGCAGGTTAGGAAGTCGTGACAACTGCTTCATGTCTTCCTGTCTGGAACACAAAGACAAACAACAAAGCATTTTTGACAGACAATTGAATTAGACCTGCACAGAAGTTTGTGTTCGACATAGTAGTCTTAAAAAAAATTGATTGCATTTTTCTTTAAAACGTAAACACATAAATAGGTACTATTTACTCTTTGCTTTTTTCTCTCCATTGGTCTGGTCAGCTGAAGAGAACTATGGTTCTGCAGGGCCATTCTCTATGGGCCTATTCTGCTGCATCCTCTGCATCTCACCGATTCCCTCCGTCCCTTCCACATACCCTGAACCTTTCCATTCTCATCTCTCTCCCTCACTCGTTTTCTCTTTCTCTCATTCACACTCCTCGCTCTGTCCCTTCCAATCTCTCTCCTCCTTTTGCACCCCCTCTCTCCAGCTCACAGGACAGTATTATATATTCCAGTCTCATGCTTTGCATGATTTGGGCAATAGATGAAGCCATATCCCTCTCTCCTCTTCGGGCTCTCCCCTCCCTCTCTCTCTCGCCTTGTTGTTTAATGTTTCAATTTGGAGGAAGCAAACATTCAATCAGACAGATTAACTGTTTAATGCATGTCATCAGTCAAACTGTCTGCGAGAGGGGGGCCCCTCGGCCTGGTGCTGCCTCTCCCCCCACAACTGCCGCTACGTCCTTCTCACTCCCTTGCTCTCCTCGCACACACTGTCTACTCTCATATAGACAGGCCCATCCAGGCTCCAGCCTAGACACAGGGGCGTCTGTGCAAACACACACGCACACAAGTACAAAAACACATATATTTACTCACGTAGTTGCAAACAGACATATACGTCAAACCTACACTGGCAAACACACGATATGCACGGACTCAGAGCCATGCACATTCATATACTTAGACAACTAGATACGTATGCATGAAAAGCCTCTTGCTCATATCCATATAGATATATTTTATCCAAAGCAGAGAATGCTTTTGGGCCTTGGCAGCCAAAATACAAAATGCGTGTGTGTGTGTGTGTGTGAGTGTGTGTGTGTGTGTGTGTGTGTGTGTGTGTGTGTGTGTGTGTGTGTGTGTGTGTGTGTGTGTGTGTGAGTGTGTGTGTGTGTGTGTGTTTGTAAGACACGTGGATTACACCAGACATTCCATGTAATTCCAATGCCATGTCCACTGACGTGCTGAAGGACACATCCACTGATTCTCTTACGATTGTAAAAACTGCTTTACACAATTAAGTCATGCCGCCGTAACAGACAACACACATGCACAAACATGTACACCCCCCACCCCCCTTCTCTCACACACATCCCACAGGCCAGTGGATAGGGAAATCAAAGTGACATGGAGGTAGAGCAAGGGGGAGTGAGAGATTAGAGGAAATGAAAAGAGTAAAGAGGAAAGAGGGGAAGAGGGAATGGGAGGCTGAGCGTGTTATAGATGGAGTAGAATGTAAAATAGGGAGTGACGCCCTCTTGGTTTGTCGATGATGATGTATGAATTCTGGATGTGCAGGATGATGTCTACAATGACAACCCAAAACATTTGGGATATCCTATATGCCTATTATTGTTTACCTGAAAATACATTATCAATGCACGGCGCATCTATCTTTAAGCATGGATGACATCTATACAGCTATCACCACACTAATCTGCCATCGTGCTATGTGGCTTTGACTTATTCTCAGTAATAGTTTCTTAAAACTGTATTTTCCCTTTAAGACAACATGATCACACTTTGCTTTGCTTTGTTCACGCCATAAACAGTCATCCACTAATATCAGTCGCCCTAGGAACCCCAAAATGACCTCCAGTATTTTCTGCTTTTCAGACTTTTTTCTAAAACTTTGGTATAGTTTGAAAACAAAATAGTTTTATATGTCCGACACTTAGAATTTCCAGCTTTTCTGGTACGAAGATCTTCTTCTGCATTAAATGACATCATCACAGCAATTTTAGCAATTTATAATTTTCAGTAATAGTGATTTATTTACATATGGTATTCACATATGGACTTGACAAATGAGTTTACATCACTGAAATCACAGAATTGAAATGTATCCTATAATAGCAGGCAGACAAACGGCTTTGGAATTTGAAAAAACAAAACAAAACCTTTGGTCATCGATATTCATTAGTTTGGGATTCTAACTTTATTGAATAGTTTGAAAAGCTACAAGCAAACCTTAGAAGGACAGGTATTCTATGTTTAATCATATAAGCTACATGATCAGTAATAGGTATCAAATAAATTCACACAATATGTATAAAATACTCATGATGATTCTACTTGTAACAATTTCAATATAAATATAAACTATGTTGCACTGTTGTCTTTATACTGCGTAAATTAATTGCAGATTTCATTATTTGACCGATGTTATTTTTATTGGATTTTACATGAAGTGATGTAGACTTTTATTGGTTTTGTTATTTTAATAAGCATTATTATTAAAGACCTGTGCCACACATATTTGTTGCCTTTGCTGTCACTGCCGTTACTAAGGTGTCTTACTGTCCTACAGCGTATCACTTGAGACTGTATTGATTTTTACTTCTCATTTTATTGGTTTTTGTAACATCTTGCCAAAACAACGTGTCAGTGGTTTTGTAGCAATACAGAAGCACTGCAGAAATGTCCTATGCTGAGCATGAGAAGTTAATACAATTAGCATTAGCTTAAGTACTAATATCTAATTCTTGGCCGTTTTAAAAAAAAAAAAGCATTTTCAAGAAAAAGAAGAAGTGCACTTACAGATTACCAAAAAACTAAGGAATTATTTGGAGGCAACAGACACAGTGTTATGCTGTTTGTGAGCTTATATATGGTTAAGATTCCCATGCCAAAAAGTGAGAGGCTCTATCAAAGTATAACAAGCTTATAAGTTTGCTGACCAGCTGTTTCACACACTGCCTCCCTCTGTCATTTTCTTCTCCATCGCTCTTAGTTTTCCTCTCCCTCACATTTATTTTTATTTTATCTCCCAGTGCTATGGAGCATCTCGTGCATCTCCCTCTCTCCCCGACTCTCTGACCACAGCACAGAGGGTGGCCAAACCTGGTAAGTATTGACAGGGAGCTCCAGTGACATGGAGAGAGCCAGTCAATGCCCAGACACCCAGGGCAGGGGTCAATGACAAAAGGTAGGCCGCCTGGAAAGAGAGCCCAGAAAGGAGGGAGAAAGAAGAGAGGAGAGAAGAGAAAAACAGTTGATAGATGGGGAGGCACAGGAGATACGTGGCAAGATAATATAACTTTGAGGCAAGAGACATAAAAGGTGAAAGAAAAGAAACAGGGGACATGCCAGACAGAAGTAGGAAGAAAGAGATAAAGATGTGAGAGTATATGATGAAACACGGGATTGTATTTCTAAGAGAGCATCCAAAGGACCAAACAAGAGAGTATTTTATGACCGTTTGGACTCTTGTGAAGTTGTAGTTGTGTGCGTTATATAGTAATAGTAATAAAAGTGATTAGAGCCAGTGAGGTCAAACTAATAAAAACAATGGTTAAAATGCAAAAAAAAAAAAAAAAAAACTGTTTGCAGATAATGAGTTCAATTCTACTAAGTGAAACTGGAAACTGAAGAAGCCAACATGGAAGTTCAAGAAGAACGGAGAAGCAGGGAACAACCAAGACTGACATGAATGTTCCTTAGAGACCACAGACAGGACAAGTGAGATAGGACGCTGGACTAGGATTAACAGACCTATACTAGCACACACACACAAACACACACAATGTGTATTGACACAGAGAGAGCGTGTCAGTATGTATTGAACGGCGGGCGGTAAGTGAGTCCTCTTCTCCCGCCCATTCCCTCCTCCATCTCTCCTTCTCTCTATCGGATATCAGTCCCTTCTCCTCTAATCATTTCCTTCCTTTTGGTCCTCTCTTCTTTCTAATGCAATTATCCCTCATTCATCCTTTCCTTTCCCTTTTCCTCTCTATCCCTCTTTTTCTACTTCTTCCATCTCTCTCCTCCTGGCGGTACTCCATTTTACCTTGCAAGGTTCTTTTTTTGTCTTCCGTTCCTCTTTCTCTTTATCTCACCAGTTGTGTTCTTTCTAACAACACTGTGTCTGCCATTGTCAGTAGTACTTATTGTTCCTCCTCGTTTGCTCTTACCTGGCTCTCTCCTTTGTTTTGATCTTCAGTGATCAGTCTCTCGTATCCTCAGTGTGTGACAACAAGGTTCTCATTAATCAATATCACTCTCCAAATGTGATAACATTCTTCTCCGAGCCTCTGCAACATGTCCAAGAGAAACATACATTATACTTGTGAATAAACAAGAAAAAATACCGACCAATCTATCATCACAGATTTTGCAGCAAAAGGTAAGTTACTTTAGGTTATCTGGCCGTTAGCAGTATTTGTCAAAGCTGTATAAATATGTTCACCATATCCATTTTACCTTTAAAACTACAGTTTTTTGGGTTAAGTTTGCATTTGTCTAATTTTGTTTAGTTTTTTAAGACTTGTTCTCTACACCAATTAAATTATTCTGCAGTTTTGTTTACACTAACACGTTTTTCACAAATAAGTTAAAAAGCTGCTTCATGTTAGTTTGAAACCTCACAGAATTTAGCACCAAGTCCAGACGTGTTTTATGACTCAAGATTTCTACTAATTGGCTTAACTTGCATGGCATTGTCATTGTTGCAGTGTTTGTAAGTTATTTAAATACAGTTTGTACGTAAAGTTTGTTCTACAGTTACTTTATAATCTTTGGTCTAAAGTCTATAGTCTGTTGACTCAAAGATAAGTCAAACTTACTGGGACTACAACTATAGAATTTTTTATATCGAGCTTTCAAGTATCAATCAGCAATTCTTGTCTTGTGTTTTTTTTAATGCTGGTGAGAAATCAAATCTACCACGTCAAGCTAGAGTACTGTGTGCTTTCTAAATGTAGAAATTTATATAATGAAAAAACTGAACAACAGAAAAAGCACGTTGCATTTGATGGAGAAATATGATGTTCTGCTCAGTATACATGAATAGAGACCTCTTTCCTTGGCCTCAGGCTACACTCCTGTTAACACTTTCTACCCACTGTTAAGTATCTGCAGGTTCCTTTGGTCTCAGGTGATACTTCTGCAGGCCACATCCTCTCGTCTCTGCAGGTGTAGGAGAAGAGACGGCCCCTAAAGTGGGAGCAAGCGGCGAGCTCAATTTTCTGGATCGGTCCCAAACCCACTAACAGGATACAAAGGATGTAAAAATACAAAAATTAATGCTGAAAAACAGATGAGGCATCACTGCAATCATATGCAGTGTCACCCTCGTAATGACAATACCCCTTAAACCACAGTGATTTACATTTTCTCACCAATTCATTTATTTAAAATTAAATAAAGAGCGGATAACAAATAGAACCGATACAACAGAAAGGTGGAAGGATCATATCCTTTCCACAGTTAGTTGCAAATGCTCAGGGCACTTCTCATCAAAGAGGTAGAGACTGGTTTGTCTTTCTGCCAATGCTGAAACGTACTGTCTCACCCTCTCAAAAAACACACACACTTGCCTGAACACCTGTTTAGGCCTGATATCTGTTTGGGTGGACCAGTCCTAGTGGATTGTGCTGGTGTGAGCAGGTAACCCTACTGCAAACACTTCCCCAATCATTTCATCCATGATACGCTACAATCTCTACAACATACTTGAATTTGACACTCCCTCCTCCTGCGGAGTTATTAGGCTGATGTTTCGTTCTGTTCTGCAACACTTCATTTCTCCTGTTAGGTATATAACAAGACAGATAAAAAATTGTGGCAGAGGAGGGGGGAGGGTGATATTTCTCAACAGGCACATTGGCAGACAACCACCTTTACTCGCAAATTTGTGAGCCTCGCTTCCTGCATGCCCCGCGCCCGACGCTCTGCCGGAAACAGATGGTTCCCGGAATGTCCTCAAGCAGACTTCTGAAGAGCTGCGAGTAGCCCGAGAGGCGCGAGGAGGAGGGAGGGCGGTGTGTTGTCTCACCGACAAACTTAACTTCATCTGCTTCTCCCGGTTGTTCTCCGTCTTCCTGCTCAATTCTTACAGTTCATTATAATTATGTCAAGCAGGATAGCTCTTGAGCAGCAACTAAAGTATCGTGGGCCTGCTGAATAACTGATTATTTCTGAGGATCATTTTCATTATGATGTTTAATTTTCGTTTTCTTGGCAGTGCAGTTCAAATATAAAGTGATGTAACTGAAGCCAGAACTGCCTAAACGCTATTTATACACCTGTCAAATTCTGCAGTAGGTTGTACGCAGAAACCAAAATGTTCCTTTCATTGCATTCTCATGTGAGCACCACTGGGTCTTGCTACCAACCAACCAACCACCCACTCGTGCTAAACAAACGCACCCTTCAAGCTGAAGCTACAGAGCAGATTGCAGACTGAGGAGTTGCATTCATGGGTAAATTCAGTGGAAAGAAATACTAATCCAAAATGGCAACATGGCAAATGAAAGACAACACAAATAAGACTGAATATATCTTTACATAGCATTGTTTAAACAGTACAGTTTATAAACTTAGTTCTTTCTTTATGCTTCAAGTTCACTTTAAAGTACTTCCACAGTAGTATTTAGCGACGTTAGCAACGTTAAATTTAGATGAAGAAGGAAAAGAGTCCAAAATTGTTTCAGAATCAGCCTAGAATAGGTGATAAAGACAGTAGGCTACAAACTCTGAGGGAAGAAATACTGTCAAATTTGAACATATCCTATGGGTTTAACAACTAATACAATTCAAACTTGGAGCCTTGTACAAAAGTTCTGATCAGTTAAAAAAATGCTGATTTTTTTGTCTTTAAATCAAAGTTACATTCACTTATTTATATAATCTAAACAATCTAACAGTCTCTTTTATTTCAAGCACTGATCTACAATAAAGGTAATATAGAATTTGTGAACTTTGTCTTCTTAGATAGAACATAGTCAGTCAATTTTCATACCCAGGCGAGGTTTACCCAGCTCTTATTTTACCACTACATCCCTGTTACCTGTACTAAAGCAGGTCTTGTCATTAATAAGCTGTGACACTGGGGGACAGAATTTTCACCTTGGACTGTGTGCGTGTTTCAGGGTTTGTTGATGGGACAATGCTGGGGATGCCCTGAGCTAAACAACGTGACGCCTTAGGGATCAGTAGTGGTTTCCGGTTAGCTGGTTGCAAAAAGGTGTTTTTCAGGTATTATAGCCTAAATCTGGCGACATCAGCGATTCAGAAAGAGTGAAGAACAGAAAGGGAGCAGAGAGAGATTTTAGTAAGTAAACTTCAGAGTTCTGATCGAGGTTTCAGCACCGCGGACAGCGAACACGTGTTGAGACCGGGTCGGTGGATTCAGCACCGCGTACAGCGAACACATGTTGAGACCGGGCCGGTGGATTCAGCACCGCGGACAGCGAACACGTGTTGAGACCGGGCCGGTGGATTCAGCACCGCGGACAGCGAACACGTGTTGAGACCGGGCCGGTGGATTCAGCACCGCGGACAGCGAAGGGAAACATGGTTCTGAAACAGCAATGAAGTGATGACGTGTGTGTGTGTGCGTGTGTGCGTGCATGTGATGCAAGTACAACTTTGATTTAAAATGCTTTTAGACTGTATAATAGATGCAATTCAGTTGCCTAATAGTAGCTAATTTTGTGCTTCTCCAAATGTTTACATTAGACATATAAGAGTATTTTAAAGTGATATTTCTGCTTTTCTGAAGAGCTTCAGTTGTGTGTGTGTGTGTGTGTGTGTGTGTGTGTGTGTGTGTGTGTGTGTGTGTGTGTGTGTGTGTGTGTGTGTGTGTGTGTGTGTGTGTGTCCAGCCTACAAACTACCATACCATTACCAGTAGATCATATGACATATAGCCATGGTATTCACCCTAAAAGTAACCTCTAATTGAAATAAGTTAAACTCCAAAACCACGGCAAAAGGCAAAGAAACATCAACAACCAGGGCTACATCTGAGCGCCCAATAGACTGAAAGTATCCTTTCCAATTAGGCCGCTGTAATCCGCGGCTCATCCCTGTCTTATGCCCCACTTGTCCTACACCCGATACGTTGATCCAGACTTCGCGGCACCTGACGATCCGGCCCCTTGTTACAGAGCACGAGGGGCTAATCTCACTGACCCGGCGCAACCTTGACCACCCACTCCCCCCTCCCCGGCCTTGGGCTTGGTTCATCGCCGTCCCGGACACACAACGCTTCCCGGGAGAGACAAAGAGCCCGCTTGATCGTTTCATCAAACGCGTCCCCGCTGCTATAGAGCATGTGCGCGCCGCCGACCTCCCACACGTCCCAGCAGCGGTGGATGAGGGGGAAGTCGATGCAACAGCGCCAACACAGTCAATGATCCATAAACAGGAGCCAATAGGCGAGTGGGTAATGAGGGACTTCATTTGAACTTTATGTAAACAGTAAGAGGCCGTACTTGGCTCGCTGAGGGAACAGACATGGAGGCTGTAACCTTGATGAATGGACGGCTAAAGCGTGACATGAACTGATCTCGAATCTGCTTATCTCAGAGTTGCTGTTACCTCGTCTGCTTATTAAATCAAAATTTTAAAAAAAACATAATAATAAACACCCAGTTTCTGGACAGATGATTTTACTCTCAGTCCAAAGCAATGGAAAATAAACACACACACATGCGCACACACAAACACTTAAACTCAAACACAGAGCGAAAGGGCGAGAGGAGCACCTTTCACCGTCCCCCCTCCTCCCCTCTATCTCTCGTTTTCACCCCACAACCCCTCCTTCTCCCCTCCTCCCTCCCTCCCTCTCTCTCTCCCTTTCTCTGTGGAAAAAACGGCAAGGAGGCGCGACTCGCAGGGCCGCACATAGCTGATCAATATTCGATTTAGTTGCTAATTTAGGGCCTTTCTATAGCTGTCATCCCGTGATGTATGAGTCCTAACCCGAGGTCGCCGCGGAAAAGAAGAAGAAGAAAAAAAAAATAAGAAAAAAATCAAACACCAGTCAACTTTTCACTTAACAATAGAGCGACTTGAATATTATTTATGGGCGAAAGACCCACTTTATGGGTGAATTGCTCCTATCGCTGGTGGGATGATGAAGCGCCTTGTAAGTACATGCCACACAGGCTCTGACACCGGCGTAAACAGACATGCAGGCAGGGGAGAAACATGTAAACACACGAGGAAGGACGCTGCTTTTAAAATAGGCGCAAATCCGTGCAAAGAGGGGAAATATTCATATCAGCAGACGTCAATATCTCAGTCTCTTGGAGTTCACAATGCAATCTGAACGCACGCGTTTGATTAATGGCGCCAATGTGATAAAGAGACCCCCCCCCCCCCCTACTCCCCACCCCCACCCCCACCCCCACCTCCACCCAACACTTGCCCGCGTGCACGCGCCCACACGCACGAGCCACAAGTTTAAAATGACACAAAAATATCCTATTTGTCATGCGGACTAATATTATGTATTATGGACCTAATTGTTTTTGCACATTGCTTTACGCACACACCCATCAAATCGGAATGCTGCTGCTTTATTTTGCGACTTAATGTCTTCCCGATCGATCACTGTACTAAGGATGTTATCAATAATTTGAAAGCTTGATTAACTTCAACGTTTTCATAACAATTCCACCACGTTTATCCTAACTCGAATTTTTAATTAACGCTTGCTTAATTAGTTCGAGATCGTTTGGGAGTGAGATACTTTGCTTTAGGGGGTGGGGGGAGGAGGAAATTAACATAAAAATCTCTGCTGATAAATTGATATATTATCAGGAAAGAAATGTTGTAGAAATTTCTAGGCGGAACGAGTCATAAACAGACATCCATCAACACGAGACAGCTTGAGACAACGTATAATTCTTTGGCAGTATAATTTAATTATTTAATGACTATACTATTGTAATTTCTTCAAATAATTAGGGTGTAAATTCTTTGTGCTCGAATCCTTCATAGACAAACAGAACAACTTATAACATGGAGCATAAACAGGAAACCAATTTCCTCAGGTGACAAACTATTTTAAAGAACAGTCAGTTTAGTAGCTATACTGCATGTTCTGAAGGACTTGAACTTGCAAAAAACAGCATCTTAATTAAAGCTGAGTTGCCACGAAAAAAAGGGGGCGAATACTCTGTGCAAATGAGATCTTCACCCAAAACAGTAGGGAATCCACTGAAATTACTGAAAGAATTTTTGTATATTTGTGCGGCAATTGATCCTTAAATGCAAGTAGTAGGCTGCCATGTGAACCACTGACTTAATAAAAGGCATTTTAATTAGAGCGATTAGTTAAGGAATCAATGAGCTGGCACTAGCAGAGCTCACTGGGAGACTTGAGTTCAGCTAATGGAGTAGTAGAACTCTAAAGTAAGCTTGTAATACCCTGCTTTGACAAACTCCTTTTATTATTTGTTGGTTCCTGCAAGTGTAACCTCCAAATTCTGAAAGTTAAGGTGGCTTTAAAAAGACGCCCAAGTGCCAAACAAAACTACCACTGAATATAATCAATAATAGATGAAGTTCTGCATTATTTTTAGATTCCTTTCTCCAATGAATGACTAACAGATCAACTAACTGTTTATGCTGGTGGAGCTATGTGTGATTCTCACCGAATTCAGATTTTTGTTTTTACAGAGGGCCATACATCACAGATCCAGTGTTTTTAGGAGCCTCTTTGCATATAAACTAGGATACAGAGAGTGTGAGTGTTCAAATTGGCTGCTGCCAGCTGCCATGCAGCCTCCAGGTTGTTTGGTGAAAGTGAGAGTGTGATTTCCCCAGACCCTGCTCTCTGGGGATGCCTGGCTCCCCCTGCCATCTCCACAGAACCCCACCGGTTAAACGGACAGGTCACTGACACACACACACACACACACACACACACACACACACACACACACACACACCCTCCTTGCCTGCCTTTCAATCTCCTCTCCCTAGATGGGCCCCCACTGCCACATAAAGGCCACATTTCCCTGGTCATTACTGGTGAGTCACAGAGAATCTCTCACCTCACTGTATACACAATAATCAGATCAAACCTGGAATTACCGTCATTAGAAATATTGCAGGAGGCGAATCATAAGGAAACGACCTCGTGAATAATAGCCTACACTGCCAATAAGAGTTGTAATTGTAAATCTGATTCTATCCCTCAACCACATGCTGTAATGAGCACCCGGCATTGTTTAAATGACTCAAATGAAATTGATGCCGATTCACCAAGCATGAATGACAGCTCCTATGAAGATGTGTGCTGGGAATGAAACACGATGGAGGTCTAAGAATGTGTGTGTGTGTGTGTGTGTGTGTGTGTGTGTGTGTGTGTGTGTGTGTGTGTGTGTGTGTGTGTGTGCACATTTTGGTTGTGTGTGTCTGCATGTGCGGATGGCGGCGGCCCTTGAATGGGGTGTTTAACAGTGGTATTAATAATCTCCATGATCTATGAGCTCGTCTAATGTCAGTCAGCCATTAGAGAGGCAGTCTCTCTGTGTTCTCCACACCTCGTTTCCTCCCCCCTCACGTGTGTCAGCCCCCCAAAATAATAGTGTGTTAATGGATGAGGAGGAGGGTGGATATGTGGGGGGGGATCAGAGTCCAGGATGGGAGGGATCATCAGGGAGATGGGTTATTGTTAACAGAGGAGATGATTAGACACGATGACTGACCCTTCCTAGTCAAAGAAGCAGGAGATGTGTGGCAGTAATTAGGGGTCAAACACTGTCCTGAAATGGGAGAAAAATGACACAAAACTATTTTAAGACACAGCGAATCAAAGTGTGTGATAATGAAAGAGTAAAAGGTAATAGTTTGACTGTATTCCTGTGAGATAGGGAAATCCAAGGCCAGGTGAGGTAGCCTAAAGTCATTTACAGGTCCTAATCTGGATGGAATGAGCCGTGAGAGGAAGAAGGAACTAAAGTGCACTGACTAACTGGTCTCCCCTGACCCCTCTCCAACTCCCACTCTCCCACCTCTACTTTTCCTCATCCTCATTTCCTCTCCCCTTCCAACCCCTCTTCCACCAATTCCATCTACAAAACAAAGTTGCCAGGCATTGACGGGACCCCAGGGGCTGTCAGAAAGGAAAGGTGGGAGTCACCCCCAGCTAAGAGAAAGAGGTAAGAAAGAGAATAGGGGGAAGAGAGAGAGAGAAAGGAAAGAGGGGGAGTGAGGAGACTGAAGCGTTTCTAATTTAAATAAACCCTTTGGCAGACTGAAACTGGCAGCGAGCTTCCCCTTTGCACGCAAGGAAAAGAGGGAGAAGAAAGGAAAAGGAGCAAAGAGAAAGGGCAAAAGGAAAGGGGAGACAAGATAGATGGATATAGAGATGTCTCCATGCCGGTTTGCTTGTCCGCATGGGAGATTTAGAGGCCAGAGGACGGGGAATGGGGAATATAGAGAGTGAAGTGGAATAAGATGGGGAGCCAGATGGAGGGGAAAGAGAGGGGACACAAATAATGGGGAAAAAACACTGACAAGATACATAGGTTAAGGGAGGAGAGAATAGGAAAGAGCTGTGAAAGTTAGGTAATAGAGAATTGTGTGTGTGAATAGATAGAGGTGTGATCCATCTGTTGGGAAGAGTTCATCCATTCCACCCCTACCGAAGAAACAGAGAGAGAAAGAGAGAGAGAGAAAGTAAAACAGGGTCTCTCAGCAGTGGGTCTGATCAGTCTCATCTCATCAAAACTTGGCTAAAGTTTTTTGGATGGTTCCCAGCTCCAATCTCCTGAAGCCGCCACACTTCTCCGTCACACTGTCTCCCCCTGTCTGTCCCTTTGGCTCGTCACAGCAGTGGCCTGCTCACTGGGCTATACACTCCTAATAGGCTGCCATGGAGAGAGGAGCTGCAGCAATACGAACTATAATCTAAAGTCTCACTACTGAACGCCAGAGGATACCCATTTTGTTTGTCTGCTGTTTATGTTGGATGAGAAAGAGGTGACAACAGGCAAACCATCCTAGCAGGAGATTAGGACAAGAGATATTCCTCTGAAAAGTCCCCAAAACACTGAGAAACTAAAAAAAAAAAAAAACAACACTGAAAAACCTACGAATAAAACATTGAAAGACTAAATGAAGTTCTGACAATATTTTTAACTGGAGCTGATAGAAATTTTAAACTAATGAAGCATCACAAATACAACTACGCGTTATGTAATACAGATCTTTTAAGACGGAAATGTATTGCCAAATGTATGACTTTTTGTTCATGGTTTGCCTTTTGTCGTCTGAAGGTCACCTGGAGGCTTTTTTATTTCCCACCACATCACTTAACATAATGTTTGATTAAGTGCCACGCTCATATGCATATAGACCAGCTATTACAAGTACATTATAGAGTCAACAAAAGAATCAGAGCCTGACACGTATGTTGACATTAAATGACAAGATGCGATTACACAGTCCCTGGATTAAAGGTGTGTGCGTGAAGGCGCGACACGCATGTTGTGTATATGCCCACAGGTAGGGGGAAAGTCTACAGGATAGATGGAGAGGCAGGAAAGAGAGAGAAAGAGGGGGAGAGAGACTCCCGACCCCCTCCTTCAAACATACACGCCGAGAACTGGCTCTGGCTCTGGCTTCGCTGGAGTGGAGAACCATAAATCTTCATATAGCGGCTGTTTTGATTAATGCAGCCGAGTCGAGCTAGGGGGCTGGACCTATCCCATTACGGCCTAATGGAAGATGGAGCGGCGCTGTCTCCACCACTAGGCCCCTGTCATTTGTTCCACTTTGCAGTCCATTTGGCCGAGAGACTACAAGCCACTCCATCAAAAATATTTTCAGAGTTAATTTCCGCCCGCTTAATTCGCCTTGATTCGGATTGCGTATCGAATGGCAGGATCGATTTTCGCCTGGCGTCTAAATTAAATAAAAGAGAGGGGGGTATACTTTAAGTCTGCGTTTTCTTTCTTTTCTCTTTTCCATTCCATTCTTCCACCTCTTTTCCAGCCATCTTTTACCGTGGGCTTGCTTATTCTTTTTTTTTTTTTTTTTTTTTTTTTACGATGCATCTCATTTCCTCCTTTTTTTCAGAATGTGATAGGCCCGTGTTTGCACAGCGGAGGCACAGATATGACTGTAGTTACAGATAAAGGGAGACCTATTGAAAGATGGGCTCAGCTGGATGGATTTATGAATTGGCCATATAGGCGAAATACTTTTATGACAGGTAGGTTAAAAACAAAGACAGACATACAGAAAGTAAGACAGAATGGCAAAGAAAGAAAGAAAGAATTTCTATATCCTTATATGACAACGCAATGACATCTCCACAATGTGTACATCCTGAAGAAGATTTGGAAAGCAGGGAGTGAAGAAGAATTGGACAGGCCTACACGGGAAAAGTGGGGTAAATTAGGGGCATCGGGGTATAGAAGGGGTGAAAAATAATAGGGGGGCAAAGTATCAAAAAAGAAATGAAAAGAGGCAAAAAGCACAGTGACAAATTGGTGGAGTGTGTCGCAAATTCCCTTTTAGATTTAAAGCCGTGTGTAGCCTATCGTCATATCTTTCCAGAGTAATTTATTTTCTCATTTCTCTCTCTCTCCCCTCACTACCCTTCTCTCTCTCTGTGTGAATTTATCTGGTAGTCACGTGGACAGAGGAGGGGGGAAAAAGTCAATAAAAGTCTCTGGCGACAACTGTTTCCCCCATCGGTCTCTCGTCTCCTTCTTGCATTATCTCTCTTGTTTTGCTTTCTATTTGTTTATTCACTGAGGCTGCTTTGCTCCTCCCTATTTCCTTCTCCTTCAGCTGAGTTTCCTGTTTCGGATCCTCTCTCATATCATAGGGCTACAAGCCTATACCTACTCCTCTCCAGAGAGGCCTATTGATTTTATTCTTCCACTAACAGCAAGCCCCACACTTTGAAATTACAAAATGAGGAAGCTGTAGGATCTATCCCTTGTATCTACCTCAGAAATGTTTCAATAAGCATCAGAAAGTTCTCAGAGGCTTACGAGTTGGAGAAGGAGGCTGCTGAGCTGGAGCTTGGAGAAATGAAGCCACTTGCAGAATGTTTAAATAACCAGGGAATTCAATTTTAGCCTATTTGGTTTTAGTAAATTATGACAAATCTATGAATGCATTTACAGCCACAAAGAGAGGACGACTTAAGAATGGAAGCACCACACATCATGTGAGCATTTGACTGAAGAACAAATCCTAAAACTTGTACTCCACACTAAGCACACTCAGTTTCCTTTCAAACCAAAGCACACAATCTGCATCCTTCACAATCAGGGCTCGGCAGACAATAACACCTATTTCAAAATATATAGTGATTATTGGCAATACTTTGGTATTTGTCAGCACATTTCACATTCAGCTAGTGAAATAAATTCAGAAAATTATATCTTCATGAGGAGAAAAAAAATCTGCATTTGCACTACAGTATGTCACAATATTACAATCACCAAGCCAGCTGAAATACTCCTATAGTGATGGAAATAGTATTTAGTCGCTTTAGGAAAGGAAAGGCAGTTCAATTTTGTGCATGTAGACCATTACAAGTGAAAGGCTTGCATTCAAACCTTTACTTGACAGTGCATTATGGCTCCTGTCAGTATAATCTTTTGCTGCTGCTTGCTTTATGCTGATCCCAAAACAATAACTGACAATATTCCTTAAAATGCAAAAATGTAAAGGCAATAAATTCTACCTTTTCACCTTGACTGCTCTATTTTTCCACCAGAAACAGAAATTTGTAAAGAGCCTTTCCTATTCATGTATTGACAAGTGAAGTTATTAATGGAAAATTTGTGTGCAGCAGCACAGCCACAGATTGTTTTTTATTGTTTTATTTGTGCGTCTATTAAATTCTCACATCTTTTCCTCCCCTTGACAGGTATATATAAGCTAACAAAAAGCATTAGCTTAACAATAGAAGGAACTATTAAATACTGTGGGCTTTCACTTGTTTTGCAATCAGACAACAGACATAATTATCATTTGAAAAGCCACTACAGAAACAATACAAATAATGCCTTTTCCTCATTTCTTAGCCAATAACACACTGGCAACAGATACTGTAAATTGTATTGTCCTTAACTACAAATGCATGAATGTGTAGGCAGATTTTATATATCATTCCTGGAGTAAATTTGAGATATTGTGAAGCTAATTTCAGCCGAGATTACTGTAGAGCTACATCAGATAAATGCCATGTCATTTAAATTGTTTCAGCAATATAAAAACTCTTTTACATTGTCAGACCATCACAGAGCACTTAATTTTAACTTTAAAATGTCATGCTGCGGATAAATCTTGGCTACAATACTTGAATAAAACTAATTGAAGGGATCGTTATTACAAATGCTGGCTTGTGTTTAAAAATGACTAGACTGATAGCAGCATATATAGCAGTACAACATCTTTTACAACTAAAACATCAATATCGTCCTCAAAAATTGTCAGTGTTGTGTCATATTTTATGTGTGAAAATGTGTCATATCTTAGACTGAAATAGGTTTCTAAACTCTTGATAATAAAAAATCTTGAAAACTGTATCCGTCAAATAAATGCAGTAGAGTGAGAAGTACAATATATACCAATATAGAGCATTAGAGGAAAAAAAATAATGAATGCACAAGTATCCTAAAATTGTACTGGTGTAAATGCATCTTGCTCTCCACATTACAGTAATACAATGCTAAGTTCAAACAAAAGCCTATTTCCACACAGATATATGTGGCAACAACTGGGACACTTTGTCCAGCAGATTATAGTCCGTGGTGTTGATGAGCTGAAAGGCTTGATAAAATTGAAGGGTCTCTATGCTCTGGGTATCCTTGGGGGGTTCACACTTCCACAGCAAACAGGACTGATGGCCAGCCCACCCAAAATGACTTGTTCACTCAGCCCCTCCAATATCAGTGTCTCTATTTCAGTCGCCACATCTGTTATTGTCTGATTCTTAAGAAAAAAAATAGCTGAGCAGAGGATAATGAAATCAAAGTCCAACACACACAGTCAACAAGCCCCTGGTAAGAAACACTGTGTCAATATTAATCTCCCTGACAGAAAGTCGAAATATGGCATCTGTCACACATCATCTTCCCTCTCTCCTGTCTGTCTTTGGAGTGGAAAAAGATGGAAAGAAGGCGGCGTTGGTGAGCATGAAGAGGGGGAAGTTGTTGGAAATTGACATGGACCAGAAAGGGCAAAGGACTCTAGGATTTTAAGAAATGTTTTGTTGTTGTGTCTGTCTTGTATTTTTATGTATTTTCATTTTTCGTACATCAAATAATATAAAAGTAAATTTAAGGGAGAGTTACAGATGATGGTGTAGCAAAGGCAGTCCGAACAAAACATTTTTTTAATGTTATGAGGGACCCAATAGCTCTGTGATAAGGCTCACACCATATAGAATTAAACTTGGTGAGCAGCAGATCCCTGGTTCAATTAACTGCAATTACCCATTAACCACATGCCACTCCTCTGCTCCCTTTCAAACATTCCCCACATTGCCTTATCAAAAAATACTGTAAAGGCAATCACCCAATCAAAGAAATCCAAAAATACTTGATACAAAAGACTTAACATTGTAACATCAGACACAAGTAGTGATCATTTTCAGTCTCTTTGATGTCGATTCAAAAAGCAATATTGATTTGCTTGCCATTGGAGCAGAGACAATAATAATCAATGCGCAGCAGCATATATGTCAATAATTAAATACATCTTCAGTTTTGATTCTACCAATAGGATGACCCAAAGTCAGACATTTTCAAATCTGTTTTCATCTGTTTCAAATATGAACATTTAGTGCTTTTTTTAGCCAACAGGCAGTCATAAGCGATGCAGCTTTCAAATATTGTAGAGCTATATTAAACTACAGACACGTGCCACATGCTGTAAATTGTTGGTAGACGACCAAACTCGCATCTGAAAATATTCCCCAATAAATAACCTTTTATTACAGTTTGAATATAATTTGCAAATGATTACAATGTTAAGATATTTTAGGATTACAGGATAATTATGAAGCCTTTTAGCTAAGCACATATTCATGATACAATTTTTAAAATGTTCAGTAGTAGTGGAGTTGCTAAAAAATATTGAAACTGATGTCTTTTTTTTGTTATTCAAAATCTAGAGTACTATCAGCCTTAAGATCTAATTACATAGCACTTAACAATATTTGAAGTTTAGATAACTATTCCATTTTCTCACCTCATTAGCAACTGACACCTAAACTTTAATATACATGACAAAAAAAAATGTTTGTGATAACAAAACATCAGCTCAAGGTCCAAGTACATATTCAAGGTCAAAATGTGAAAAAGCAACAAGTCTGAGTGGGACATGAGCTTTCTGACTTCAGGGCAGCAAAACTAATATTGCTGTTGTAACTTGGTGCTTAAGGCCAGTGATCACGACGCAAGATCTCTTGGTGATGAGATATAAAATGTCCTTCTATATTTCATCAGTTTTCCCATGCTTGAGGTTTCTCCTCCCCATGCACATCCGCTTTCCTTTATTTATCCTTCAATCATCCACAACTCTCTCCCCCTTTTCAGCCTGTTATCTCTTCCTCCCACTCACCTCACCCAGAACACTTTCCTTTCTTTCATCCTCTTTCCATCTGCTTCCTATTCCTCCCACCTCTCCTCTTCCTCTCTCCCTCTCTCTGTTTTTTTTGGACATTTCTCTTAGTCCTTTCTGTGTCCCTCCACCCAGCCACTCCACCCTCTTTTCCCCCTCTTTCCCCTGTGATGAATGAGTCTGTCTGCTGGGTGCAGTTCATATTTACTGAGCAGGGGAGCGCACACTGTCAGTCTCTCTTGCCCTCCACATCTCTATTCCTCCGCTAAAGAGACAGAGAGAGCAAGAGGTTACAGTGGGATGAGAGAAGGAGGAGGGAGGCCGTGGCCAAGAGATCCACTCCAGCAGTCACCACGATAGCAGTTTTCTTGGTGGGTAACACGTTAGTCTGACTAGGATAGTTTCTCAGTGCCGGCAATAGAGGTGGTTGAGGGAGAAAAAAAATATCTTCCTTAATTCTTGAGCAACCTGTCAATGTGGTGATACTAATAGGGAATAAAAAGCGTTTTTCTCTCCTTTTATGTGTAACTCAGCAGCCCACTCTCAGCACTCAATGCAACACAATTTAATGGTGTTTTCTCCTTTCTTTGTGCGAGCCATGCTTTTAGGCACATTTGGACTTGAGAGGGAGAGAAGTAAGAGCCACTACCAGCTGCAGCTTACCAAAGGCCCACAAAATACCCAGTTTCATCTACGCCCACACACACCAGTGTGTTGCGGTGAGTCAAACTGTGTGTTTTGACCCGTGTGTTGACCCTTTCATGAATGAGAGGAGTGGATGTGGGCCTACCGGAGCCCAAAGGGACAGGCCAAGAGCCGCCGCAAAGCCCTGCAGAGCCACCATCTCTTCCCACACACTGACCTCCGAGGCCAGCCAACACCAAAACCACTGTAGCGTGACGACACCAGTGACATCCAGCGCCAACGCACAAAATGCGTTCCTCTGCCAAATTGACAAAAATACAGACAGTAAATACAAGGAAAATTGGATAGCTCAAATTACATCACAAAAAGAAAATCCCCTCAACTGCACTTTTATAAGATTCAATATGGGGTAATTTAATTCTCAGACTGCAGCCTAAAACACTACCAACTGTCTGTCAAAGGGGGCAGATTGAAAATGTTTTTGCCATTTGGCTTTGGGACAGGGAAGGCTAAATAAATGTAAGGTTTTAAGTTTCGATTTGTTGATGACTCGCACTAGACTCTCAGCTATTGCAGCGCATCTATATCTGCACTGATGAAACATAATGTCACTGTAAACATTCAAATAATGCAGCCAGATGTAAGAATCTAAAAAAGGAGCGTGAAAGAGAATGAAGGGAAAATAAGAGCAGGAGAGGGAAAGACTAGAATGCTGACATGAAGGAAGGAAAGCATCATACCATAATCATCTGAATATTAGGGAAAATTGGACACAGGAAAGGCGAAAATTGGATATGGGAGAGATTTCTGAGGAGCCCAGAAAAGCCTGAATGCAGCAAATGTGGAAACAATGACCGATATCAAAACGGATGGAAACAAATGTAGGCCCCCCTGGATAAATCACTGCTGTAAAATATCCTTTAGAGATCCTAAAAGCCATCTTCAGCAGACAAATGAGAGGGTCAGAGGTCTCACACAGGGACCACTATCTGCTGTGTGCAATGAGGGAGGAGGTATAATGTTGCTTTACAATGGCACATAAAGATATCTTCTGTGTGCAGGGCAGACCACAGGCTTATGTTCTAACAAATGGCCCAAACTTCTGCGTGAGAGACATTTCCCAAGCTCGCCTAGTCCCTGAAGCATCCTTTCCACAGCTATCCATTTCCCCCTGGTGCCTCAAGAGCGGAACTACTGCCGTCCCTCACTGGCCTTTTTGGGGAGAATTCTTCAGCCTGGTCTAAACCCGATGTCGGCCTCAAACTGTGATGTATCCGGGGATCACTCAGCTGGTGATGAGGTACACAGTCCACGGAATGGGTAAACAGTAAGTCCTTTATTTATCAGGATGCATTTTCTGCCACCCGTGTTTGTGTGCAACAGCCATCCTCCCCCCCTCCTCCACCTCCTCAGCCCTGGATCATATTTGTCCATCTGCCTGCCACGCCGATGGAACATTCCAAAAATGGATGCTGTGCAATCTATCTCAATTTTCCAAATCTATTAACTTTCTTTGTGTGGCCTGCCTCTCCTCGAGCCCGATCTTTAAAAACCGTGGTTGTTCAACAATTATGATAACTGCAACAGGGGGAATTAGAGAATCCACCCATTCATCTCTCTGCCCCTCCTCCACACAGACATGACGCGGCTAAATGAAAAATGGACACGCTTTAAGAAGTATTGATTCCAGCTTTAAACAAAGGTCCAGTCAATATTATTTACTCCTAAATATATCTTTGTTATCTGCGGTGGAGTCGTAGTTACTGCTCTGTCCCTGTAATTGCGGACATAAAAATAATAGACCAATTCCCACTGAATTGACCGAGACAGGTCTAGTTGTGGCCCTTGTCCTAGTGATGCATATCCTGGGTGTAAATGAATGTGAGCAAGGTTTTCCTCTGATGATGCCCTACTGAGGCGGATATATATTCGAATCCAAAGCGGAAATAAAATGAAAAAGACACAATGAAAAACTAGGAATAAAAACATTGCATTTCAGACATCTGACACACAAAAAAATAATAATCTGTTTTCTTTCCTCTATTGTTTTCCATGCATTTTTTAAAAAATTGTGTTTCCTACTCAT
Source organism: Amphiprion ocellaris (assembly GCF_022539595.1). NCBI lineage: Eukaryota > Metazoa > Chordata > Actinopteri > Pomacentridae > Amphiprion > Amphiprion ocellaris. The sequence continues at coordinate 21,705,015 of NC_072774.1, forward strand.
GGCATTTTTTCATGTATTTAGAGAGTGTTTCTTAGAAATATCCCATAAGCCCCCTGGGGTTTCTTTTCTCATGTGGGAAATCCACATTTGTTGTTTTTTTAATAGTATATTATTTTTTGTGTCTTTCACAACCATGACAGACTTCTTCCTGACAAAGCATGCCTATGAGTTTCTTGTGCTGCTCCATTCTTTATCTTTTTGCACACACAATCAAAACAGACACAATGTGTGCACAAAATATTATTTATTGGTAATTTCAGAATACAATTTTCCAAAGCAAAAAAATAGTAAAGGGCCATAAAAGTATGTTGCAGGCTTTGTAAGACTTTGGTACCCTACCAAAAACTATCTTCTGCAAATTTACCATTACAGCTTTAAATATGTACTGTATGCTATGAAAACATGAATTTTAGTTTTTGTATGGAATCATGCATGTAAATAGAGAGTCTCAGTATGGAGAAAAAAACATGTCAATGTACTTGTGTAAACACACAATGACAAGTGTTCATGAAGTCACAATCACAGTAAGAAAACTGAAATAGGCCTCTTCGATAAATGGGTCTCCTTGTCAGCATAAAGGCTGTATTTCAGGTGGAAAGTTTTTGACTGGGTCACACTGTGTTAAACAACTCCTTAACGATTCATCTAAGATTATAAACATATTTTTTCCAGATGTCATGATTCTGTTGTTGCACTCCTTGGAATGATAAGGACTGTCTCCATTAGACTGGTGTCCACATATACCTGTACTTGCAGTTTGGCAGCAGATTTTATTACCAGATTAAGCTGAGCTGTCAGCTCCTCGGTTTCATCTGGTAATTAAAGCTGCATGCACAGACTGGATGTGTGTGAAGTTGCCTGAATGGAGCAGAAGAATGGGCTTGTTTCTCATCTTGTTTCTTGTTTTGATGTACTAAATACCTTCCTGTCACAACTTAAGTCAGTGATTTGCAAGTGCCATGTAGGTCTGTTACTTGCAAGTCAAACAGCAAAAGTTGCATCAAACTCCAGTTCTGGGATGCAGATATTTGCTAATGGAAAACCCATTTTCAATTTGGAAAAATAGTTTTTTTTTCTTACCAGTTTTCTACTCAGATGAAACATATAAACGTCAGAATGGTGAATTGATCACGATAAGCTGCTGATACAATAAAGAAATTCTCATGTAATTTACAATTACCACAAGCCAGCAAGAACTCTTGTTTTGGTTTGCTAAGACAGTTTAGTTACTTGCAGTCTATGCTAAACATTTTCACAGTGAAAAACCATCAAAACTCAACAACTAGCAGTCTACCTAATGGATATGAGGTACTGTACAACTGAGTGTCCTTTAATGGTAATAAAACAACAGCTGTGTGCAAGAGGTTACTATTAGTTCTCTGATTTTATTTAGTGTCAGCAGCAGACTGTGTGTGAAATGTTATATATATATAGGTATGCAGGGATTAACTGTTTGCTACAGAAGGAAACAAAGCTAAAAAAGACAAAAGCTGCATAAGGAAACACTGAATTTTCAAATGTGCAATTCTGAACTAGAAGTTAATATTCCAATGAGGGGGGGAAAGCGAGGGTAAAGCACTTAAACGGAGCATCTATGTACACAGAAGGATTCCTTCATGATTTGATGTGAGGTGGTTCACTTACTTGTGTAACTGAGCACTTCCTCAGCTTGTGATGCTTCCACATGGTGTCCACTTAACCTTGTGCTGTCTTGTTCATTTGTCCTCTCTTCTGCAGCTTGTCACCTTGTGTAGGCTCCATAATGTCATTATGGGTGTGTACGTCATTTCTTTTTAGGTCACCCAGGTGTGCTTCTTCTTATCCAGTGGACTTTATCTTTCACACTTTATATTGCTTTATTTTGGCCTCCCTTGTCATCCTTTTCCCCCCTCAAAGCTCATCTTTCAACTTAGCCTGAGCCTGTTTGCAAACGGAGACTAAACATGTCCAAATGAAGCAGCAGGTCCGCTTCAGTTTGTTGTTAGCTAGCTAGCTGGTTGTTGCACTGCACAGGCTCAGGTAAGTTACTGACAGTATTATCCATCCTGCTCATGTCAGCCGGCTTCTGACTTCAAAACTCTTTCGTTAAACACGCTCAGTATTTGGCAACTTTGACACTTTTAACTTCACATTGTGGCGACGCAAACTAACTCTGCTAATTAGTGCGCGGTAAATTTAACTCGCGTGCTCCACTTGCTGGAATATTGACAGCAGCGTTTGATTTGTTCACCTGCTCCTCGAGGACGAAGTTTCTGTGCGGAGGACGGCTTAAGAAAGATGTATCCGCCCCGGCGGGATACGCTGTACAAGAAACAACGCTCCGGTGACTGTAGCGTTTACAAACAGCAGCACTCAAACCTAAGCTTCAGAATAAACCTTTATTTCTCACAAATACATTACAGCACCGTCTATTTGCATGTTCTAATTGGGGTCAGACTGCAAGGTCAGCCATGATGAGGTGTTAAATAAAAAGATATGAAACAAATATTGATCAAAACCCAGCCCGTAAGTGGAGAAATTTTGTTAATAAATAAAATTTGTAAACTGTCCTGCTTATTATAATTAATGTAGTGAATCAATTAAATGTATACTCACCGCCCACTTCATTAGGCACAACTGTTCAATTGCTCTTTAACACAAATAGCCAATCAGCCAATCACATGGCCGCAACTCCATACGTTTCGGCATGTAGATGTGGTCAAGACAACTTGCTGAAGTTCTAACCAAGCATCACAATGGGGAAGAAAGGGGATTTAAGTGACTTTGAACGTGGCATGGCTGTTGGTGCCAGACAGGCTGGTCTGAGTATTTAAGGAACTGCTGATCTACTGGGATTTTAACACACAACCATCTCTAGGGTTTACAGAGAAAATATCCAGCGCATGACAGTTGTGTGGACAAAAATGCCATGTTGATGTGAGAGGTCAGAGGAGAATGGGCAGACTGGTTGGAGATGATAGAAAGGCAATAGTAACTCAAATATCCACTTGTTACAACCAAGGAATGCAGAATACCATCTCTGAACGCACAACACGTCCAACCTTGAAGAAGATGGACTACAGCAGCAGAAGAACACCCTAGGTGCCACTCCTGTCAGCTAAGAACAGGAAACTGAGGCTACAATTCACACAGGTTCACCAAAACTGGACAATAGAAGATTGGAAAAGCATTGCCTGGTCTGATGAGTCTTGATTTCAGCTGCAACAGTCAGATGGTCAGAATTTGGCGTAAACAACATGAAAGCATGGATCCATCCTGCCCTGTATCAACGGTTCAGGCTGCTGGTGGTGTAATGGTGTGGGGGGTATTTTCTTGGCACACTTTGGGCCCCTTATTACCAATTGAGCATCATTTAAACACCACAACCTCCCTGAGTATTATGGCTAACCATGTCCATCCCTTTATGACCACAGTGGACCATCTTCTGATGGCTACTTCCAGCAGGAGAATGAACCATGTCACAAAGCTCAAATCATCTCAAACTGGTTTCTTGAACATGACAATGAGTTCACTGTACTCCAGTGGCCTCCACAGTCACTATAACTCAATCCAATAGAACCTTTGGGATGTGGTGGAACGGGAGATTGGCATCATGGGTGTGCAGCTGACAAGTCTGCAGCAACTGTGATGCTATCACGTCAATATGGACCAAAATCTCTGATCAACACCTTGTTGAAATTATGCCACGAAGAATTAACGCAGTTCTGAAGGCAAAAGGGAGTCCAAACGTTTATTAACAAGGTGTACCTAATAAAGTGGCCATTGAGTGTACATTAACTAGCCTAATAAAATTATTGCTGCAAAATCAACAAAAGACAACTTATTACACTTTTAAAGTGTAATAAGAAAAAGACTCATGTTCAGTCAGAGCTCATAATCCTTGTGGTGACGAAGCAGAAGTTCAGATGAATCTCCAAACAGCCTCCAAGACTTTTCAAGTTTTACTCAACACTATTGAAAAAATCCTGCTCCTAAGAGCTGAAACAAAATAACTAAACTTTGTCAGTGTTCCTTATTAACACTGTTGATTTACAGTCATTCTCACTGGGCATGTTTAGGATGAGTGCACAAATGGTTCAAATATTTTGGTACTGCCCATTGACTTAGCACACACACTGTTTTTATGCATTTGTCATTTGTTTAATGTATACGTGTGTACAGATAATTCAGCATTCAACAGTTAAAAAAACTCATTGCTCACTGATGTCTACCTCACAATATGTCACTCAAGCCTCAATTAGTGTCTTACAAAACCAGTTTAGAGTTAACCTGGACAACATCATATAAGTTCCATGCGATAGCACATTTATTCAATTAACATATTATAATAAGTTAAAACAATAAGTGGAGTCGGGAGGTTTACAGAAAGTTCATATAAATAATTTGTTACAGATGTGAGTATACACTTTAACACATTCATAAAAAAAAATAACTAGCTGTAGACCATGTACAGCTACCAAAAGTGCCGCTTTAAATCAGGACTTTCTTATGTACAATCTTCTCAGGTAAGCTCAGCGACATTTAGCCACGTGCCCAGAGAGATGGTGAGAACGAGCAAACCTACGTAGGCAGTTGGGGCAGGAGTATGGCTTCTCCCCTGTGTGAGTTAACATGTGAGTTTTTAAATGGCCAGACAAGCGAAAACTTTTCCCACATTCCTGGCACGTGTAGGGACGCAAGTTAGTGTGGCTTCTCCTGTGCTTGCCCAGATCGCCGGAGGAAGTGTATCGGCGGTGGCACTCTGGACATTCAAAGGGCTTTTCCCCAGAGTGTATCCTCTTGTGCTTGACCAAGTCACCAGACTGCGTGAAACTTTTATCACATTCAGTGCATTTGTAGGGTCTCTCACCAGTGTGGGTGCGTTGGTGATTTCGCAGATGTGCAAGGCGAATGAACCTACTGCCACAGACTGTGCAATGGTAAGGTCGTTCTCCAGTGTGTGTCCGTAAGTGTATTTTTAGAGCCCCGAGATCTCCTATCTTCAACCCACAGTCCCCACACTGGTGAGCTTTCTCATTGGTGTGAAGTTTGGTGTGAACCCTTAGGTTTCTTTGAGTGTTAAAGCTCTTTCCACACACATTGCAGTGGTAGGGTTTCTCACTTGAATGCGTCCTCAAGTGAAGATCCAGACTGGACTTGAATCCAAACTCCTTTCCGCATTCAGAGCAAGAATATTCTTTCTTGGCAGAGTGTGTGGTTAAGTGACACTTGAGGTGGTGTGATCTTAAAAAGGCCTTCTCGCATACCTGACATTTGTATGGCTTCTCCCCCGTGTGTATTTTCATGTGTTGCCGCCAGCCACTGCGCTCCACGAACCTCCTGCCACAATCCTTGCAGACAAATGGCCGGTCACCTGTGTGGGTGCGCATGTGATCCTCCAAACTTTGAGGCGTGCGCACCTTCTTGCCACATTCTGGACACTGCACACCAGTGTCCAGACAGATTGGTTTGTCCTCAGGTTCTGTGTTATCCGGTTCATGACATAAGTGAGGTCCTTGACCCCACGTAGCTTTAAAACTCTTCCCACAATCAGCACAACTGAGATGTCCTCCTCTAGTAACCACAGACATGTTGTGCCAGCGCTGGCAGTGATTCTTCAGATTCTTCAGGTACTGGAAGCTGCGTGCACAGGTCGGGCATGGATGAAGCCTGCGGGGAGGGGCAGAAGGGTGGACTTCATGTATGTGGTTCCGAAGGTGTACTTTAGAGGTGAAGGTGCTGCTGCAGACCGTGCAGGTGTGTTTGGGGATGAGGTTTAGTGTGTGGCTTGAGAGGCATTTTTTCAGTTTAGCAAGATACTGTTTCTGATGAACCCACTTCACGTGCTTCTCCAAGAAGTCCAAGTCAGTAAAGGAGACGGTGCAGTGAGGACATGGAAAAAAATCGGATGATGATTCTACATAGGAGAGAAAGACATAAACAGAGAAAAAAAGACAAAGAATTAGTGTTTCCATCATCCCTGTTACAACAATTTGAAATATACTGATTTAGGGCTTTAAAAAACACAGCAAAGCTTTATGAGTCATTAGGCTGAGGTGATAGCTAAAGTATTCCCATGAAATCATCTGACACCTATACAATAGAAAAGGTAAATAATAACTACCCCCAAAAATAAGTTTTAAATAGTTTTAATATAAATTGCTGTCTTCTACCTGTGCAGATCTCCTCTCCCTCTTCAAAATGCTCTGGGATGTTGTCAACATCCTCTGCCTCCTCTTCGCCATCTCTCTCTTTTTTAACCCATGCCTCTGATTCCTCCTTGACAGCAGCTTCAGTGAATTCACATTCTGGCTGATGGTCAGAGTCACACTCGTCCTTTATGTGTCCTTGTGGATTATGAGCAGCTGTCACAATATCAGGCTTAGTGTCTAAATAGCTTGATGTGTCTCCACCGTGCTCTTCGCTGATCTCCTGTGAATGTGGTTCCTCCTTTATCTGGATATTAAGACCACCTACATTCATGTGTACTTCATGAGAAGTTTCCTCTAAATCACCCTCCTGCTCTGATTCATTTTCTGTTTTCACTGGGATTTCATCCTGTTGTTTCACTGCTCTCTTTGCTTTCTTCTTGGCAGATTTCATCTTCATGTTGTCACCATTAAGTCTTAGCGTGCTGTGGACCACAAGAATATATCAAGAAGGCGAGTATCTTACAAATAAAGGCAGTCACATTCAAGGCGACGTAAGATACACAAAACCGAAACAAGTTTGAATGTAATCCGGTCTATTTTGGTCTCCTGGTCTTTATGCTAGCTAACGTTAGCATCATCGCTATGCTACATAACAACAGCATTAGCCTAGCAGCAGAGCTAGGACTGGGGGCTCAGCTACGGCATCTATCTTGTAGCTGTGCGGTTAAGAGTTCCGCTTTTGCCTGCTATGAACAAGAGACTCACAATTTGTAAAGTAAGGATTCAGCCGAAGTTGCTTTGAAATAATTTAAGCTAACGTTTAGAAGCTGTTTACATTAGTGTGTACGGTTAAAAGCAGGGGAAGAGCAGCACACACTTCCTTTGGTTCTGGCCAACCAGCTAAGATCAGTGATGTTCATTTTACGCCCCCAATGCCATTAAAGCGACAGTGGAATATCTTATAAACACTACACTTAGCTTTAGAATGGTTGAATCTATCTATCTATCTATCTATCTATCTATCTCAAAGCGTTTTAATTAGGTTCAGTTATGGAAAAATGCAAGAGGAAAACTGTCTGCACCAGATAACAATGAACTGGTGGATTGATTATTTAGGATTTTTCTGAATAATCTACAGTTGATAGGCTGAGACATTTAGTGCAAGTCTCGAGAAAATAGAACCTTCTCTAATCTTCCAAATCATTTTGTACAATTTTAATTCCTAACAATTGCATTGTTTGAGATGTGAAATCATTTGGTGTTAAAAAAAAAAAAAAACATATCTAACTTTCAAACTTTTAGATCTCCAAACTGAAATGCTAACATTATGGCACCCCCTTTTGGGGATCATTAATTTTCTGGAACTGTCCTCAACATGTCAAAGTGATGTGCCATCTGGTTTTTTTTTTTTGTCAGAGACACAAACATAAGGATTATAGGGCTGTCCTGTTAAAAATAATACCACATAATTCTCTACTGTACAAAGCACACACACAGTCATGTTCCACAGACTTTATTTCAGCTGACGCAATCTTCTGTACAACACGGTTCCCTTCTTTGAAAACAAAACAAAAACAATCACAACGAAAGTTATGTACAAAAATAAAGTGTTAAAAAAACAGCATACACAAAGGTACAAAGACAAAAAGAACTGTATTAATGCTTATTTGTGGATGTGTGGCTGCTATAAATAGTACAGTATTCATTTGAGCTTCAGTTTGCTTAACTATGCTGCAGTTCATGAAAACAATCTCTCGTGGTTTTGTTTATGTGATAAGAAGCCAGTAGCGTTCTGAGTTCGTCCACGACAATGTGTGCCATCTCAGGCTGGATGACACCCCTCTATCGTATTTCACATGAAGAATGGGGCTCATTGGCTCCGTGCAGTGCAAAAAGGAAAACAAAAATACGTACGTCAACAGTGAACAAGCAGTTCAGTCAAAAATGCTATGTAATCTTCCCTTGTCTCACCAGGAGAACTTTCAAATGTAACTCTTTCCAATGTCACTGTAATTTCAACAGAGTAACATTTTTCCGACTGTTTTTTTCCATAACCATTTTAAAACCAAATTGTAGCTACAATTGGCGAATACAATCACCTAAGCAGACAAGTTGCCTGAAAAAAGCAGTCCAGCAAAACATACATTGAACATGAACAAAATGTAGTTAAATCTTTAAAAAAATTTTATGGACGAGTTCTGTTGTCATTAAATTATTAGTGTCAGGAACTAAGGACTAATATTGAAAACATTATTCCTCAACTCTTTTACAAAAAAGCAATTCGTGAAACAAAATGTAAAATGTTATTTTTACATCTTCTAGGTGCTGCACCACACACATTTCCATTACCACAAGTATTAAGTGTAAGCCAGCTGACTCACAGACAAGGCAAGAAGTGAAGGCAGATGAGCAGAAAGACAAAAAAATGTAACAGCAGGTGGATGAATATGCAAAAACATACTCAGGAGTCTGTTCAACATAAACATGTAGCTTAGAAGCCTGCCATATACTGAGCTATAATTATAAATCACACATATGACTATGATATAAAAACCATTTCACAAGCAATTTTGACTTTTTTCCTGCACTGGACTGACAATCAAAATCTTGCACATTATGCTGAACCAACCCAAGCTGTTTGTTCTTAATGGCAATTTTTGATTGTCACTTTTTGGGGTTTAAAGCACACATTGGTTCCAAAGCGAGCAGACATATTTTTTTTCTACACCCCTGTTGGTCAATGAGAGTAATTTTTAACGACCAGCTTCAGTCTTAAGTCATACTAGACTGACCTGTATAGTGATCACAGACACGATGTGACAATATCTTTTTGATACGTATAGCGGTTGTAGTGCATTCTAGAGACAGCTGGCTTGGTCATGTGAAGCACTGAAATACAGTATAGCAATACATAATACAATAAAAGACACTTATTGATTCATTATACAGTGTATGTACATCTCTGTTCAAAATGCTCAAGTTAACAGACTCTGACATAGCGTTTTCTTTTTGGACTTTGTCTTTGCCTTATGACTGTTTCTTTCAGAAAAATTCATTTACCAGATATACCAAACACTTTATAGATTTATTCCATCTTTCTTATTTAATTTATAACTTCTGCTTGTTTACCTACATAGCCATTGTGGTCAGGTGCTGATGCCCTAGCAGTCCCTTGCGCCCTGCACCCGCCCCAGGATGCCCTCCTCCACTGCCATGGCCACAGTATTCCTGCAGGTTCTGACGTAAAGTAACCAGTGCAGAGCCCAAACAGGCACGATTTGGAGCTAAGACACCCCCAGGCAGCTGGAAGAGGACAGTGGCCACCCCAGCCATGCCATCATCTGTAGGCTCCAGAGTGATGGGCCCGACTTTAAAGGAGGAATAGGAAAAGCCCATTAGCTGAGAGAGGAAAGGGTCAGAGCGGCAAAAGTGCTGGTAGCCACTGTATGTGGATGGGTGGTGATGATGGGAGGCTGGGGTGCCAGTTGTGGTGCTGGCATAGTGATGGGTGTTCAAGTAATGCAGTGGCAGGTGCTGGCCACTGTTGCCCCCTCCTCCCAAGGTAAGGTGATGATGGTGGTGGGCTGTGGGTCCAGAGCCTGCATCATGTTTATAAGAGACAGCTCCTGCTCTGCCCCTCTGGCCCACCACCACTCCACCCAACTTACTAGTACGGGAATGAGCAAGCGATACAGTGCTACCCCCCACGCCTCCACCAGCTGATGGCAGGTAGATGAGCTGAGGCTCCTCCGGCTCAAGGTATATGGTGAGTTTAGCAAAGGGCCTTGATGCCATTTTGGTCATCTCTTGGATGTGGCGACGCTGCTCCCGACGGAAGTCCAGGAACTGCTTGACTTTCCACAAAAGAACGCAGACAGACAGGAAAAGAAAAAAGCAAGAAAAAAAAACAGAGAAGAAGACAAAAAGATCTATGTGGGCTTGGTCCTGTCGCAGAAACAGCAGGCCCTGGGACTCGCCCTGTTTCTCGTCAGTTCCCACACCTCTGAGAGCAATGTAGAAGCGGCTGGATTTCAGGGAGTGCACCTCGTGGGGGAAGGTGATGACCACACGATCTCGAACACCACGGACAATCAGCACCGTCTGTGGTTTCCACACAGTGATGTAAGTAATGAGTCCTTCAGCACGCTCTTCTCTGATTTCTCTGTCTGACCCAGAGGGTTTTGCCTGCAGCTGCAATGGGTTGTGGGAGAGCACAGGACCTCCAAGGCTTGATGAGGCATTGGCAAACACCTTTATAGGGGAAGGAGGTGAATCTTTATCTACCCCTGTAGTTGTTCCTCGAGTCACTGATTCCTCCTCAATCTTGATGGCGTGAATCCCTGTGTACCGATCCACGTCCACAATGAAGGTGTCATGAGAGTTGGACACATACACTTCCACCTCACCAAAGGTAACATCAATGGTGACTCGAATATCCACATTGGTGAACTTTGGCTGGGCAGCAAAAAACACAGTGCGCCCCTTTGGCAGGTTCCGAATAGTGGGAAAATGGAAGCAGTTGGTCTGGGATGTGGGATCGAAGCAGCACTCTGTGTCCACATTGAACTGACGATAGCACTGACGCCCATTCACGGGTGTGCCATTGAAAGAATCCTTGCACTTAGCACACTAAATGAAAGAAGAAAACAAAAACATTCTCAGCAAAACCAAGTAATTGAAGCAAACTTTTTATTTAAGTATAAACATTACTTAAAGCAAAGAAAATGCAAGGATATATTGTGATATAGATCCCCATCACTGTATATAAAAATACGTTCTGTCCTATGTGTATGTTCTGCAAAGTGAAAACTCATACTTGTTGCCTGTAGCAGTCTTTCCGGTCACTCTGCGGGCTGCTGAGGCATGAGGAGGTCTCTGTGTTGTTTTGACAGGGACAACCTGTACCATCATGTTCATTGCATGTGTCTGCATGGCCATTGCACTGACACCTGAAACGAAAAGGCAAACTTAGAATCCTAAACAAGAGGAAAATATAGAGATTAAACGGACCGTTACTACATTAGAATCTAAAAGCATTTTTCATGATTGCCTTTTTGGGACATTTTTACTTCCTATTTTTTTACTCTATAGGCTTCTAAAGATTTCCATTTGATTATTAGCATGATGTGTTGGTTTAAGGCAAAAAACAAGCAATAGGACAGTAAGTGAAAATGTGCATCTTTATCTGTCTGACAGAGCTGGTACTGCGTATACCCAAAATAATGGTGATTACTGACACTGCAAATCTTGCAAAGGGCTTATATTATTTTAGATATGACAAATGAGCACTTTGCATTGTTAGTTAGAACTGCTCAGCAGATATTACTCACTTTTCACACTTTCCCTGCAGTAGGAAGTAGCCACTGAGGCAGCTCTCACATTTGTCCCCTACACTGTTGTTCTGGCAATTCACACACATGGCATTATCTTCTGTGGGACCCTCAGAAATCCATTTCTGAATCTGATAAAAAGACAAAGACAGATGGACCCCTGAAACTTAACAAAGAGTTGAACAAAGACAGCGCACGAGCTGACTTACTGTTGTGTTTGTTTTTGCATATAAATCAAGAGAAGATCACAAGGATTTCGTATACTTACGGTGCTAGGATCTAGAGGGAACAGCCGTGGGTTTTCAAGAGCCTTCTTATGTTCATCCCGAGATAGACACACAGCACTGTTTCCCTTGCAAAATTCCCGACATGGATGACAAGTGCCGCCTCCCTTGGCAGAGCCCACAAACAGAGGCTTGCACTTCTCACAATGCTTACCCTGATATTGGGGCAGAGAGAGAGAATTAATATTGAGGACTGAATATATAAAAAAGAGGTGAATGATATGTGGATGTATATTACCATAAGCACTTACTATGGTATTATTGTGGCACTCAAGACAAACATCTGGCTTGTTAACACCAGCGCAGTTGCTGTGCTTGTTACAGCTGCATTGAGAAGAGCAATTATCCCCTACAAAGCCAAAGTGACACTGACAAACTCCTGGGGACACACATGTCCCATTCACACAGCCTTGTGCACACACTGGCTCACACTGACCAGAAACACTGTAAAGAAGAAAAACATAAAGAGGAGATTTGGATGAACGTGTCTATCTCAACCAAAGCATAAGCTGGTATTTTTTAAATACAACTCTCCTCATGTATTACCTGTTGAGAATGTAACCCTGTTTGCAGGTGCAGTGGTATCCTTGGGATAGGTCATGGCAGTCCTGAGTGCTGTTGCAGTGGTGATGGCCATTAGCACACTCATCCTCCTCTGGACAATGGAGGAAAGACCAGCTGCTGTTTCTCAGGGGGCAAACACCCTCACTCACACCTGGGAAAAGAAATTAAAGGAGGAGAAGGACAGTGAATCAGTGAGTAGCAAAGCAGAAATGTAGCTAAATTAGGTGAATAAAACAGCACTGGATTTGTTACACTCTGCAATACTTGGCTTCTCGAACCCAACAAGAAATGCACAATTTTTCTCACCATCAAGTCCTCCTTGCAGGCAGCGTCCAGCCCCATTGCCGCCCCGGGTAGCACACCAGCCACACTGAGGCCTGGCAATGCACTGGGAGCACTGGGTGAGCTGGGAGCACTGAGGGGAGCACGAGTCCCCCCCAGAGAGCAAGCGACCACACTGGCCTGCCTCACATCGGAGGGGCACAAATGATGGGCTCATGCACTACAAAAAGAGGAGGTAAGTTTGCTGTATATGAACAGCATTTTATTACATTTAAAAACTCTAAATACTTTGCAAAGTTCAAGCACTGCAATCTTACCTGCTGCAAAGTCATACTCCACACACAATGCTGCCAGCCCCCATCGGAGCCTCTGGAGCCCAGACAGAGGCTGCAGTTATGGAGACTGTGGCAAGGAGGAGGGCATGGCAGAGGAGGAGATGACTCCACCTGCATGGGTGAGACATTGAGCAATGCGTAGCTGAAACACGTCCAGTCATAAGTGGGATTGACACTCAGGATGCGCCTCGTCTCGCCTGGAGGAAGATGGAAACATTTTTCAGTGAGAGACTTTATGAGGACAAAAATGCCCTAAATGATTAATCTTTAGCTTCTTAAACACTTCTTTAACACCATAACCAGTGTACCTGTGCGTTTGAACTGTCGAGTCCACATGCATTTTCCAGAAGCGGTACACTTGGGGCAGTCAGAAGCTTCACAGCTTGTCTCAGTGCAGTTGCTGGACAGGAAAATCTCTCTCTGGTTGATCCGACAGTCGTGTTCAGATGTACAGCTAACAGAGCTGCTGATACAAGCCCCTTCTGGACAGTTTGTGCACCACTTACACTGTAATGCCGACTGGGAAATTGTATAAAAAAAACAGATCTTAGCAGTATCTATCTCGCTTAGAGCAAATAACCGTGTTAGGGTATGTGCGTCACACGTTACCTGTGACGAACTGGAGAATGTTTTAGGATGTCGGGCAAGACATTCACTGCAGGTCTTGAGTCTTCGGCACTGATCTGGTTGACGAGGGGTTGGGGAACAGGGAGACTGTCCAGTGAAGCAGCCCATTCTAATGGAGAAGGAGGGACAGAATTGATAAGAGTTGGATATATTTCGTTTAGTAGCTGCAGATTACTGCAAGTTCAAGAACAGGCTGCTTTTTTTTGTATTTAGTGTTGATTTCAGCAAAATTGTTACCTCTCAGCAATATCGGAAGAAGCACAGGTTCCCCTACACCAGATGCAGCTGCCAGTGGTGGTGTTGCAGGCCTCTGGTGTGGGGAGCAGGGCACAAGGGTCAGAGGGCACAGACAGGGTTAGAAGCCTGCCCAGCGTGACTCCATTGAAGCCTCCTGACAGGAAGAGACGACCACCCCAGCTTGTCATGGCAAGAGATACAGAGCGATTTACTGGATCTCCTACAGCTGAGGCTGAAGATCAGAGGTAAAAAATGGTTAGATTATTGTATATTTAGTTAGAATTTATAAGTTAACATACAACTAGACTTTAAATCAGTCACCTGGTTGTATCCAGGTGTTACAGTTAATCTGGTACAGAGACACAGAGTTACTGTAATCTTCAGCTTCTGTCCTCCCGCCGACAATGACCATGGTGTCTTTGATCAAGGCTGCAGCATGGAAGAAACGGGACAGGGGCTACATAGCAAAGAGATGATACAGCAAGAATAGGTAAGTTATGCTTATACAGTGGTGAGACAGAGAGTAACTCAATGGATTGAGGAGTTGTTAAAAGGTGACAGACAATAGATGAGGTCAGTTTCTTACCTTACTACCCTGTGAGGGGACCAGCAGGGACCAGGTGAGGTTGGGGTAATATAGACTGTAGAGCTCGCCTGATGGCTCCACTGTCTCAACATGAAAGCGGTAGCCTCCAAAGACATAGATGGCATCAGTCTGTTCATGGTAGACTGCTGAGTGGCCATATAATCCTGTTTGATGAACACATCAGGCAAAACAGGTTTACATGCAGAAAACAGTGAGGTTGCTGCATCTATATTTGTGTTGTCTGTTTTTTTTTGTATATATTTTCAAAATGTGATAGTACATAGTTATGCTGGAGTAGACAGTAATTTTTGGCATCATCAGGCAAAAAATTCTTTAGTAAACTTTTACAAATAGTAATTAAAGTGGTCTAGAGAGGAAACAAATCTTGTGCACCTTCCTTTGACGCCCTTTTCTGGCTTTTGAAAATCTAGCCAACGACAGGAGATTTTAGCCAGAGCAGGTAAGATATTATGAAGAACAACAAAGCCAGTGATGAGAGAAAGATGTGGTGCAGGGAGTTAGACAGAACATTATTCACTCTGTAGAGTGTGGTTCAAATCCCATGTGAAGCCTCAACTAAATGTTAACTTTTAGTTTGACCATTTTGCATGTTTGAAAAGTGTGCCTTTGACCATGCTCAGCTGGTGGGCAAACAGAGAGGGGAAAGATGAGCTGCAGAAGGACGACTATTTTCAAATTCTAGCAGTTTGTTTGTGCCATCTCCAGATTTCTGCCTCCAACAGCTTGACGTGGTGCATCAGTGAAAGCTACTAAGTGAAAACTATGTTACACATTTACAAAATACTTCATGAACCTGTAGGTGGTGTGCCAGTGTGTAGGGCAACGGTCCAGTTTCCAGAATGAGGGTTGAATTCTAGTAGGTGGTGGTTGAAGCCATTCTCTGGAGAATAACCTCCAATTAATAATACAGAAGCGTCTCGACGTACAGTAAGAGTGTGACCTGCCACTGGGGGCAGCACTGTGCTCTGTCAGAGGCAGAAGAAAACACAGTAAGTTTGTGGTGAAATGTGAGATTTTTCTGATATTTTGTTTTTATACAATAAGTCTAAGTCTAACCTTGTGTTCTCTCCAGACTAAACTGCTGAGATTGAGACTCCAGGTATCCATGGCAACCCCGTTTTGAGTGACACCGCCTACCACCAACATGAAGTTGTGACTGGCTCCGTAGCTTCCAGAGCCAAAGTCATGACTGGTTAGTAGGGCGGAGGCGTGGTGATAGCGAGCGCCGGGAGTCGAGCCTTCTTCCACAGAGCTCGTCAACATTTGGGTCCAACGATGTTCTGACACAGAATATCTAAACCAACCAGTGGGAATATCTTATTTTACACATACAGACAGAGCATTGCACTATATACATAGTATGCAATTATACCTAAGAAACATGAAAACTACTCAAAACCTGACTTTTAAGCCCCTTTCAGACATGTGACATTAGTGGCCTCATCAATCCAGTAATTCAGACATAGGTCATTTTTTCTTTACTGCTCTTCACGGCTGACTCAGATATACCCACCTCAGTGCGATATTTGTCATTCATGCGAGACCATGGAATACATCAAATGATGTGGAATATGTCATAATAATAGACTAAAACTAAACTAATAGCAGATCATTAAAGTGTACAAATAACTAACAGATCAGTTCACTGAAAGTGAAAGCTCAGGACTCAACCTGCAGACGGCGGCGATGTGACAAAATGTCAAACTGCAGCTGAAAACTGTGGCTCTGTGTGACAGCTCATCTGTCTGAGGTGAACAAAAGTCCAGTGTGGCCTGCTGTTAGATGCTGATCAGCCCTTTCTCTGAGTCAGGATAATGTAATTATTACCTAATTAATGAAGTTAGTTCAGACTTGTGCCGTGTAGAAACTGATACAGATATGTTACTAGGTCCAACCAAGAAACACTGACCGCGCAACTGGCAACAGGTGCAACAGATAAGCAACCACGGTGTGCATTCAGACATGTAGCCAACCCGTTTGGTTCCCGTCAGATTAACAGAACAGAGTGCATGTCTGAAAGGGGTACTAAAATCCTGTAGCTTCAGTATTTATATTCTTAAGTTACACTTCTTACCTGTAGACATTTCCCAGAATGCCCTCTGAGAGAGAAAGCCCTCCATACATCCAGAGGTTTCCCTGTGGTCCAGACACCAGAGAGTGCCCCATCCTATGGAGGAACCTGTGAGCTTGGTTCTGTGAAACAAGAGTGCATAAGAATGTGAGATTGTGTGTGGTTTTGTGTGCGCAGAAATGCGCAAAAAGTGTTTATTTTGTTTGTTTATCTTTGGTCAGTCCCTACCACAGTCAGCTGTGTGTCCAGCAGCGTTTCCCAGACCAAGCTGTTTGAGTCCCGAGGAACGGAACAGTCAGATCCTGCCCAGCTGTCTGAGCACACACAGACTCCAAGAGACTAAGACATAAAAATGTGATGGTTATCCATGTGCATGATCATATGTTCTCTCATTTTAAGCTATTCTTTTTTTGTTGAATTATAAAAGTGAACTGTACTGGCTGGGTAATATCAATAAGAAACATTATTCAACATCATAATATAATTTTAGATAGTACATAAATACAAAAATATGCTCTGTTAAGGTATGAATTTTAACACTTCTGGTCCTGGAAATAAATAATCCTTTTGTCAACTGGAAAATTTTGCCAAAGGTAAACTTAAAAAAAAAAAAAATGTCACAACTCTTACTATATTACAAGCTCCTCTTCCTTCTGCTATCCCACAATCTTGAGGACACATGGGCCGGTTGCAGTGTGGTCCCCCATATCCCTGAGGGCACTGGCAGAGGCCACCTTGACACTGGCCTCCACCTGGACACACAGATGATCGCTCTTCACCCTCATCAGAGCTCTGTTGACACCGTCGTACCCAGAAAGAAGCATTGAAGCCTTGAGGTTTGTTTGAAGACACATTGGCTTCAAAGTAAACCGAGATCACACCTAGTGGTAAAAGAAAGGATACGATTATGCAAGGGTAACTTTAACCTGCCTGCTGCTGGGTTTTAAAGCAAATCATGTGTTTATTAGTGAATAAGTAGATTTTTTTAAGTGTTCAAGTTTGAAGCAAACCTGAGGTGGCCTCCACTGTGACAGGCTGAGTCCTTGTGGTGCCACAAAATGCTCCAATTAGGTTGTGATCGGAATGTACAACTCCATTGCCCAAAAAGCGAGGAAGACCATCAAACACATAGACATATGAGCTCTGCAAAATAAATCATATTGAGTGTAATGAACATATATAAGGGCATACTGACAGTTTTTGACACAAAAGAGTAGGTAACCTGTAAATCTGTGGATCTCATTAGATCATGTCTGTACTCACTTTACAATGTGTATGGGAATCTGGGTGTAGAGTGAGGGCTACTGGGGGACAGAACTGTCTGGGTAGACAAGGTGCCAGGTTCTCAGTCACAGAAAGAACCCACAGACAATGAGATAGCCCTCCTTTCCCCTCTGTGCCACTCCGCCACCCCAAAGAAGAGGAAAGGGGCATTGCGGAGGAGGAAGTGGATGAGAGCAGGACAGAACGGCCCTGGCACTGGCGGTAGCATGTACCATTGTTCCTAGATGGACAGACAAGTAATGATCAAAGAATTACAATATACCAAAATCAACAAAAGATATGTCAAATATCTTTCTATACAGTCCACTCAGTTCAGACACAAGAAAAAAAGCCATGTGGAGGTGTTCTTACCTTGGGTCTCCATAGTAACCAGGCAAGCAAGACTCGCAGTGTGGTCCTTGAGTGTTGTGGGTGCAGTAGCACTGGCCTGTCTGGTTGTGACAGTATCCTCGGAGAGGGTCACCATGTCCATTACACTCACAAGGAACACAGCCGCCCCCACCAGCCAGGGCTGAGCCAAAGCTACCTGGACGACAATGCTCACAGTGATTCCCTGTCGTCCAATCTGAAAGGTAGAGGAAGAATGAATGAACATTACCAGAAAAAATGTCCACCAATAAATAGCCTGATACCTTTCTCTTTCAAAATGGAATAATTGCATATGAAGTTTCAGTTTTGTGAATTGTGAGTACATTAAAAAGAAAAAATAACAGAAAGACAGAGGATGTATTTAAATGAATCTACTAAAGTCTCACCCTGGCATTCATCACAGATCCCTGGAGCAGTAATACAAGTGGAGTGGAAGTTGCATCCACAGTCTACATCACATTCAACACCACTCAGAACTAAAGTGGCAGGGTCAGATGTCCAGCCCAGGGAACATTCACACTCAAACCGCGGGCTGCCGCTGCATTGACCCTCACGACACTCATTGTAACAACTGTGGGATGAGGAAAATTAATGTTCTCTTATCAGATTTTCAAAAACCAGAGAGGACGTTTATGCTAACAAAATGAAGGAATGAATCAACAGATAATTATATTTTTGGGCAAAAACACTTACGTCTGGTTGCAGTGCAGCGTGCCATCCCCTGTGTATCCCCTCTCACAGTGGCACTCATAAGAGGTGGGAGTGTTGATGCAGGTGGCAAAAGGGTGACAGTTGTGGAGACCTAGCCTGCATTCCTCTACATCAGGGCATGTGGGGTAGGACCAGATCGCATCCTGCTCTTCGTCGTCCAAATGTTCCAGTTCCATCTCCATTTCCAAGGGTCGAGGTGGGGCTGATGTCTGGGGCTCAGGGCTGCAGCAGTCAAGTAGACATGAACTTAAAAGATACACTGTATGCAGCTAACTATCCATCCATCATATTTAGGCTCCATAAAGAAATGTTCTGTTTGCATAATAAGGTTGTCAAGACTTTTAAGGTATCTAAAGAATTTTAAAAATCCAGCCTTTATTAAGAAACAAAAACACGTAAGATAATTGTTTGTAAAATAGATATAACAAATAACACCAAAGTGGTTCCTTACAGCACTTAGACTAGGATAAGTATACTTGCAAATGAGTCTTGCAAAAGTTTAGTAAAAAAAGATCTTCACTTTTATGGCATCTAAAATACACAATAAAAACAAAACAGTCAGTTAAGATTGACTAATTATTGTCATATTATATTTTTTAATGCATTTAGCCCCATTTACGCCAAAGTCATTTTACTGTGAAAAACAAGTTTAGGATCCTCTTTAAGGACTAACACAAATACATTTTGTACATGTAGTATACATGTTAAAGTATAACATTACCCATAGTACAGAAGCTCTGCTCCTGCTCCTGAAAAAAAGTCATATGCTTATACACAGCTTACTACATGGCAGAGTGAAAACAGGCATCTTACTTTGCAGCCCGTGCTTCAGCTACAGCCACACTGCAGTTATACACTGATGGATCATCCATTCCTGCCCAGTCTCCCCTCAGACATCTGAAGAAACAGACAAAGGCCATGGAATAACAATAACATAACATATAACATATCAGCACTTTGTAAATACAGACGCTGGGGTGCTATATGGACGTTTACAGGAAACTCTAATAGCTAAGTATTTGCCATACTTACTTTCCAATTGTGGGATTGTTGTAGTCACCACACCAGCCACACTGGAACGTTCGCAGGCAGTCTGTGCATGTGTTTAAAGCTGAACACTGCTTACATTGGGGGACTGAGTGAACACTGACAAGTAAAAGAATAAATAGTAAGAATATTTGATAATGGAACCAAGGTTCAATTCAAGTCACTGACATACTAAACCTACATGTTTTTGCTTGCATAATTTGAGTGTACCACTATATGTGTTCAAGCTGAACATAATCAATACACCTAATAACAAGATAGCTGGCTAGTGTACAGTTCAGACAGCAAGCATTTGGACACCAAGATGCTTTTTGTTCTTCAAACTCTGAGGAAATCCTGTCTATAATAAAAAGTGCCAAGTCTCATCTTTAATATCAGTACATTTACAGCAATATTTGAAAGAACTGTGTGCAACTTACAGTCTAAACTGCATGCACGACTTATGTGTAACAAATCTAAAATACAAAAAAAAGGCTTAAAAATGTCCTCATTTTACCTGTCGTACCAGTCCCTGCACTCTCCATAGGGGTATTTTGTGAGGTAGGCAGCAAAATAGAAGCAGGCCTGGGCTGACTCACACCATGCACACTGGCTGGAGTTAGAGAGGCACTCACCACATGTTTTTCTCCTTTACAAGAAAAAGAGGGGAGAACAATAAAAGTGAATCATATGTTCTTGCGGAAATCTTGTATAATCTGAAATAACCCAAATTAGAAATTGTTAATAATACTGTTTTTCAACTCACTGGTTACAGACTTTCGGACAGCCCCTTGAGTCACGTATGGATCCATCTAGTCTTCCCCGTCGACTGCACTGGTAGTCACCTTTCTTGCTTGAGTTTATCTGCCACTCGCAATAAGGGTCCTGCAGGCCAAAGTTAAGTGTGTGCGAGTCAAAATATGTAATAGTTCTGAATTAAGCTACACAATATCTGCCGCATAGTGAAACTTGATGTCCAGACGTTTTGAGGTGTTATCTAGGTTCTACCTGAGTACAAGCGGAGCAGTCTCTGTACTCTTCACACAAGGTGCAGTGCTGGGGTGCCAACAACAGATGGCGCTGACCTTCCCCTTTGCCGTCACCCTTGTCCACCTCAGGGCAGGGCTCGAGGTCCGGGCTTTCTCGCAGCAGGCAGCGGGACAAAGACGGGCACCAGCCACAAGACTGGTCAGACAAACAGGCCAGACAGGACATGTATCCTGAGCAGGAACCTGAACGGTAGGGCTCCAAGAACAGGAAGGAGATCTCCTATAGACGGAGAAGAGGTTTTGGAGAAAAGAGGGTATGATGTAAATGCAAGGGAAGACTTTTTGATTTGAATAATACCATATGTAAATTTTATTTATTTCCAATTTCGGAATTCGTGCAATTTTAAACTTTGCTGTTGTTTATGTATGGCCATTAGCCATGGTTCATGTATGCAGGCTATTGTTTGAATTACATAATCCCAATCTTGTTATTTAATTGCCAAACCTCATGCTCTGCTTAACTCAAGAAAACTTAGTGTGTAGAAAAATGACACAAATCTAAATGAGTAACCTAACTTAAGGTAGTTTTTTTTTAAATTTCACTGCTTGCAAGTTAACTCTCTTTGCTGTTGTAGAGAAGTTTCGCTGTGCCAGTACTCACACTTCCTCCAGGCAATGTCCTGTTCCAAATCAAGGCCATCTCACTGGTCTGTCCTGAGCCTGAGTTGTTAAGGTAGCCCTCAGCTTGGACAAGGTAATGGTTGCCCCTAGTCAGGTTAGAGAACAGTCTACTCCCATCTGTACGAGCAAGCAGCTTCAGCTCCTTTTCCTGCTGGGCTGCCCAATGACCCACCACCTCCTGATCAGCCAGCAGTTTCATGATGTAACAAGAATTCGAGACAAAGAAAGAATGGAGAGGGGTTAGTTAACAATAAACATAATGAATATTTTTGACGTATAATCTAAAATATAACAAAAAGCTGTTGGAATATGTCAGCATTTCAGCAATGTATATAAGATAATACAATATTCTATGATAAGGTAGCAAATTACAGTCACATAATTTTACAATCCATTAACTATAGTCATCATTATTTTTGGTGGTGGGGGCAGGGGGTTTCAAGACCCATCACTTCAGTTGAAATAATCGTCAGAAGACATACTGTCTTGCTGTCAAGTGAGGTGTATGTAATTTATGGCAAATGCAGACTAAGCCCAGGCTGAAATAGATACACAAAGGATTTATTTGTTGTGCACTTATTACCTCACACTTATCTTCTAATAGTTACAATGTTATTCCATGTGGGACAACAAAAACTAAATTATGTGTATTGAATACTACATTACCTTGTGTAGAACAACTAATCTTATCAATAGCAACAAAAAATTAATAATAATATTAATTAATTGAATAGAAGACACAGTTTCTGTTGCTGACATGTGCTTTTCCTCACCAGTTGGCTGGAGTTGGGTCCTGATGCCATTCGAGCATCAAAGTGTAGCCTCTGGATGCGAGCCCACATAGAGACAGTCTCTGTAGGAGGGGGTGCAGGTGGTGGTCCCCCCCACAATGGATGAATGAAGCCTCTGAACTGTAGGGCTACGTCCATTTCTGTGGTTGGGCTAAGTATGATGGTAGTGCTGCGGAGGATGGACACCTGATGGAGGTGAAGAGGTGGAAGGACAGTGGAGGATGGATGGAAGTGGAAAAACATCAACAGAAGCACTATTCTCTGAAAACTGCACCATAAATATAATAGCGTAGTTGAAAAAAAGAGCCTTGTCTATGCAAAACAGAGAAAGTGAAAAAGGGACATGAGCATTGGAGTCAAGAGATTAAAAAGCAAAGAGCACCAAGGAGGAATGGACAATAAGAAACACAATCATAATAGTCAAGTTGGACAACTGCAGTGGAGTCAAAGCAATATTGGAGGAAGGAAGGAGGAATAAGTGTAAGCAGAAAGGGAAGTTCTTACAATCACAACTAGTACAGTTTTTATTTAAGATTTGGACTCCATACCTTGTCAGGCTGGGAGTCGTTGCGGGGGTGCTGGAAGGTGAGCAGGTGCAGTCCCGGGACATAGTTCTCGGTGCGACAGGAGTGGAGGGAGGTTAGGAAAAGGGTACGCTCCCCCCACCAGCCGTACGCCCCTGAGATCTGGTCCACACGGCACGCACTTCGCTCTGTGAGACCGAGAGGGAGAGGTCAGAACACAAAAAACATATCTGACCTCTTAAAAACTTACAATACAGCAGTTTCCTACAGCGTACTACTGTACTGAAAAGGGTGCGATCTATGACTCTTGTGTGACGTGTGTTCAAAGGGAGTAAAATGACATGACCTCACTGCGCCAAAAGAAGCACTGCGATTGGACAGGCAAGTCAAATCATGGTCTGATTAGCCTGTCCAGCCTCAGCTGAGTGTGGTCAAGTCACCATACTTCATGTCTGAAGCACACCCAGCACGGGTCTAGTCCCTCCCATGTCAACTCCCAACATCGTTTTTTTTTTTTTTTTTTTTTTTTTTTTTTTACCCTCCTTCCTCCCTCCCTGGGTCTCACCTGACACTGGTAGGCAGGACTCATTCTGAACACACCAGCCAAAATCACCAGGGGCACGGGCCAGAGGAGGTGGAGTGCCACTGAACACCAGACAGGACTGACAGTCTGACAGGAAACGAGCCAGACCCAAGCAACCGGTGCTGCCACACTGTGAGCAGAAAACAGAGGTGACACATTACATCTGTAATCCAGACAGACACATCAAAGAAAAAAGAAAAAAAAAGCAACTGGATATCTAATAATATGGGAATCTATAAAAATTAAATATTTTAACTTTTTTTTTTTGTTTTGGTATGAAGCAGTCAAACGCAAAGTAAACCCCAAGGCTGCTTTGAGGGAATTGTTACCGGGTTCGTAGGTTGGTACTCTCGACAGCGGCCTTCACACCAGCTGCACTCTGGGTTCTTAAGGCACATACTTTCATCTAGTGCCTCAGCACAAACAGCGTCCTGGTGAGGGAAGACGCACACACATACACACACATTTAGATTATTGCTACATGCACTTGTTCACAGCATTTTTTTCATCCATTCTCCCATCAGTCTTTAAACATCATGGCATATTTGTCAGTTTCCAAGTTAGATGACTTTCAGTTCTCTTGCTCTACGACACTTTCACTCACCCTGTCCCCTTGATCACTACTGACAAACAGTGGTACTTTGTAAGCCACAAGGTCTCCACGGGCAACACCACTGTAACCTCCAGCAACCAGCAGCACTCGTCCCTCCATGACAGCAGCAACGTGTGAATAACGTCCCCTCACCGCATCACCACCTTAGAAAAACAGATATATTCTGTCGGTCCTTCATGTGCAGAAGTATCAGCCACCAAGAAGGTATTGGAATACGACTAAGAAAAATTAGACCCCATAGATCTTAGACTGTGAGTTGCAACAGGGGCTACAGTCTACAAGAACTCACCAAGTAACCATCTCTCCCCAGTAGACACCCACTGGTGACAACCCAAATGGTACAAGAAGATCTCCTCATCATAGCACTTCTCTTCTTGGTAGTGAATATGTACATTCCCTCCTGAAAGAGAAAAGCAGAAAGAAAAGACAGAAATATACACAGAGCTGCACTGACTACAATATTTTGTTCGCTAATTTTCTGGATTCTCACCGTAGACCACCATGTAGTTTCCAATGACTGTGGCTGAGTGGAAGGCCCTCTCTCTCGGCCCGGTTGCTGGGAAACGGGAACGAAAAGATGTCCAAAACCGTCTGTTTACGTGGAACACATCGGTGTTGTTCACCCTGACGCTAAACCTTAGAAAAACACATACAGTATAGTTTTAGTATCTATGAAGATGCACTTTTTTTAAATTTTGTTCGATAATTATTCAAAATTCTGTTCTTTCATTCTATTCTTTGCTAGTCCTATCTTTTTCTGTCCATGGAGTACATAATTAACAATAATTCACAAGTTTTCCCATAGGAATCATGCAATCTCTCATCTAATCCAATATGACAAAACATAAACAAATATATTTCATATGAATCAGAAAATTGTAACACTTCCCCATTTATAAGGACACAAAGAGAACTCTGTATATTTTTTTGTATCTAGTTGTACTATTGCACCCATTATGCATGAGGTGTGTACCTGGCAGTGGTAGGCCTGTGGCCTCCATAGACCAGCAGTGTTCTAGAAGGGCTGTGAAACACCATGGAGTGGCCAGCTGTGGCCGGTGGCTTCCCACCAGTTGGATGAACTGTCTCCCATCGCCCAGAGCCATGCAGGCCAAACCGATACAGAGTAGAAGAAAACATATCCTCTTCAGTGCGACCTAAGAAATGAGATAACGTAAGATTTATTTCTCAAAGGATAAAAAAAAAAAAAAAAAAAAAAAAAGGCAATCCAAACACAGACTGCAAAGCGACACCATTATATCAAACCCACCTCCAAATACATAGAGATAACTGTCGACTACAGCTGCAGCATGATTAGCCAGTCGAGGGGCACCATGTGAATGAGAAAAGCCAAGCTGTTGCCAGTCATCCTGGAGGGGTCGGTACATCCAGACATCACTGGCCAGTGAGCCATTGGCTAGCTCTCCACCAAAGATTACCATATTACCCATATACTCTACTGCTGTGTGGGAATGTCGAGCCACCTGGTAACACAGGAGAGTGGACAAGTGTAGGAAGAAATAATAAATGAGATTAAATGAAATAAATGAGGTTACATGAAATGCAATAACCTGATTACTATAAAATCTTTATTGACATACTAAGGCAGTAATCTGATTCTTGCCCAAACACGTTGACCACATCTGTCATATGATAAGTGTTTTCAACATATGAAACTGAGACAGAGGTGTTTTGTGCAATGTATTTTGGCATATATATATATATATATATATATATATATATATATATATATATATATATATATATATATATATATATATATATATATATATATATATAGTGAAAATAATGTCAGGTCTCCAGCCCGCAATCAATATGGTTGCATATGCAACCTTTGTTTTTGAAAGTGTCCAAGTTGAAATTTCAACAGGTCGCATTTGTGCAAGTTCATTTTTGGTCACACACAGCTCTCTGAGCACACCGCAGTCACCCAGCAGGAGCTACTGCAGCCTGTAATGTGGGGCGTTTAGGGAACATTGGTAAATGTGGTGTCTATCGATAAGCAGATGTTCAGGAAGTGATGTGTTTTGCCTGTGACACGGTTGGTTGCACTGGTGCTACCAGTGAAAAAGTT
Organism: Amphiprion ocellaris; assembly: GCF_022539595.1. Lineage (NCBI taxonomy): Eukaryota > Metazoa > Chordata > Actinopteri > Pomacentridae > Amphiprion > Amphiprion ocellaris. The sequence goes on from NC_072774.1 coordinate 21,731,149, forward strand.
AATCTTGAGTCCTGAATATTGTATCTTAGTTACACAAATTATGAAATAATCAGTGGAAAAAAAATACTGAGACTGGTATATTCCACCTTGAGTTGAAGCAACATTTCTGCAAGGACTTTATTTGTATTTTTTGTGTATTTTCGAGTGCTCATTTACTTGGTGTGACCCTTGGTGAGCAATAAAGAAACTCTCCAGGAGGGAGAATTCGGGCTGCATTAAAATGGTTTCAATCAATCTCCAGATTAAGAAAACCAGATTTCTTGCTCATTACATTGTAAGGACATAACTGATTGTAACCAGGTCAGCTGTATGCATGGTAATTGAGTAAAGGTGATGCAAGAGCAAGAAGAAGTTAAAATGGGAATGTTTGAGAGTATATCCACAAAACACTTACAGGAGAGTGACCATAAGACCTGCTTTCCCATTGGTTGGATGTGAAATTGTATTTAATCAGGTCACCAAGAGCTCTGTTTAGATCAAATCCTGCAGGGAAGACAATATTCAAACAAGTAAAAACACTATCAAATACTGAACAAGAATATGAGTCAAATAGGGGACAGCACAAAAAACAAAGATAGTACTGTTATGTTTGGTAAAAATCTAACCCTGAAAATGGAGTTATTTTTTTAGGTGATAAACTGTGTTACTTTGCCACAAAAGAATGAAAGACATGTAACTGAGAGGTGTGCTAAGGAAGTAAATAGAACTCTAAATATGGAAACAACATCAGTGGAATCTGTCAGTATGCCACTCTCACCGCCAAACAAGTACATGGCTCCAGTGGAGGACAGGTACACGCCAGCAGAACCTGTCCTGGGAGGTGTGTAGGGGTTTCCCTCACTCACATGCCACCACTGTCCTGCCCCACTGTCATCATGAAGACCAAGCTGGCAGCTGTGACCCAGGAAGCCTGGGTTACACAGACAGCGCTCTCCTTTCTGAGAGAAACATATGAAAAAAAAAAATCAACATTTCAATAAAAAACATAACTAAGTAAATAAATAAAGGCTTATTTAGTGAAACATGAGTGACACTTAAGGCTGTGGTTATCAAATGTTCCCCTTCTTTACTCTCACCTTGTCACAATGGCCATTCACAGAACAAGCCTGGGCGCACAGAGGAGTTGTGCACGATGCACCTCCCCAACCCTGATGACAGTGGCACTTTGAAGTAGAGGAATCACAGCGGCCATGACCACCACAGGCTCCAGGGCACAAAGAGAAGGTGTATGTAGCATTGAAACCCAGAAGGTTGTAATTAGCATCACTGAAGAGATGAAGCAGCATCTAGAACAAGGAAATCAAATAGTGGGCACAAGTCATATTTGCTTTTGACTGCAAATGCTAATTAGACTACAATTTCATTTATGATGTCTTAATTGGTTACCTTGCCAGATTTGGCTTCAATGGGTTGAGGCAAAGTGTTGCCACTGAGACTGGCTAAAAGAGGGCTCTGGTAGGAGTCTCCATCATACACAAACAGGTAGTCATATGTACACTCTGTATCCATGAAGGTGAAATTCAAGACAATGCGATGGCTGTTGCTGGGAGCTGGAAGACATTAAAATGGTGATAACTATCAGCGTGGCTAGTTTAAAGTAGTAATCACTACTGCTGGAAAACTAATCATCTACTGGGTGTAAGCTACTTGTTAACGGCCAGTTTAGCAGTACAAAAGACACTCTTGTAGCTCATTATACCTTTGATAAGCCACTCGCAGTTCCCATTGACAGAGTAGTTTCCTGGTCCATCTGTGACATAGCCAGGTGGTCCCCTGAGCACCTGCCTGTGGCCCTTACAGTCCCCTGCCTGGCACATAGGTGATTCCGCCACCAGCAGAACCACCAGGATGAAGGAGACAGGGAGGGGGGAGGCCATCACTGGCACTACCTGACAGAAAGGAAGAACAGTGTGAGGGAGAATTATTTAGGTCTGATCTGAATCAACACATTATAATCCTAAATGCTGGTCTGGGGGATAAACATTGTACTGTACATTATGTCTTAAATTTAAGAGATGTCCACCTGATCTGCCACACAAGACAAAGAAACTATGCCAGCCAGATAATTGCTTCTATCGGTAATTCAAGAGTCTGGTCCAATAAGTAACTTCGTGTGGCCCTTGCAATCCACCATCCGGATTTTTTTGCAGTCTGATCTCACTGCAAGAATCCAAGTCTATGCGACACTTCTGTAAAAGGATATGTCATTTACACTGCACAACTTAAAAGACTTACAGATGATCAATTTACAATGATTACTGGGCAATACGAGGCTCCGCATCTGCTTCTGGAGAAAAAAGAAACACTGATTCGGATGTAGCTGTTAGCCCTGCATACACTCACATACATGGTAGCTTGCAAACGCTACCAGTGCAGCAATCTCAAACAGCAAACACAACATGAAACGATGCGTTAAAACGTTGTGCTATATAAAAAAAATCCATCCTAACACGGCTTTTATTAATTTCGTTTCTCACGTGCAACTAGGTCCAAGATAAGACCTCGAATTAGCAACAAGGGGCTCTCCGCAGGCTATCACAACAAAGCTAACGGAGAGGGTTTCTAGGCTAAGCTAGCTAACAAAAATACCGTTAAAAGCCGGGGGCCGTTAGCTGGTCAGTTAACACAGTTGCAGCATACTTACCAATTCCCGTCTCTTGGGCCGCATGGTAATTTACATTTTCGGTGGTCCTTTAAACGTTAGCTACCACATGAGCTAACGTATCGTCGGTAAGGGCTGAAAACTGACAGCTAGCCCAATTAGCCAGTAGCTGAAACGGATTCACTGCAGGAGGACAAGCAGTGACTGGAACCACAACACGGTGCTCGGCTAGTTTGCTCGCTAGCTAGCGGTCCAGATGCGCAGTCGCCAGTGGCTGCAGTCTACCAGGATAAGTCGTTCCTAAGAGTAATTTTTCATTATATAATTGCAAAATGGTGACCCTAAAGCTACGACAGTACATTTAGAAGAAATGTTGCCAGCCAGAAATGAAATGTTGCAACGGCATCGACAAGACTCCTGCGGTCCATGTTATGAACAGGCGCCGTTGTTTTGGTGTTTGTGGCTGGCTACCCGTAACCGGTGGTTGCCAACACAAAAGAAAGCGCTGCAAGGGGCCTGTCCCACCACTGCCATCCAGCGGAGATGGAAAACAATGTTTGAACATCTGGATACAAACCACACACAGTATTGTAATTAAACAATATATTTATTACAAATTCAGCTAAGAATCACAGATTAAACACAGCCAAAATTATGCCTACATAATTTGTTACACCAATGCAATCATCTTTCAAGGCATCGTTTTACTAAATAAAAGCATAATTTGGCTGTAATTTTGTCTCAAGTGCAGTGTTTATTTTAGAAAACTGCATATGATTCCAATCAATGAAACAAAACACATTGATTTTAGACCATTTTATTAAAGTGTGTCATTAGACAAACTGAGAGCAGGAGCAGTGTATCTTAGCTTCAAACTAAAAATGGCAATCAACATTGCAATGCAATTACTCTAACCAACAAACTGCGATTCGGTGTACAATCAAAGACCAAAATATTTGAGCAGAATCAACAAAATCAAATAAAAGCAATCAAATAATTCATTAAACCAAGCTTTTCAAACATAAAGACATAAGGAAATAAAGTATCTCTAAATGTATCAAAACAAATAACTACCATAACATCCCTTTAAGTATAAAAGAAAGCAATTTAAAATATGTTTATGCCAAATCAAAGGTTCAAACCCAGATGCAGCCACTGTCGGGCCCTTGAGCAAGGCCTTTAACCCTTCCTGCTCCAGGGGTGCTGTACTATGGCTGACCCTGCGCTCAGACCCCGATTGGGATCAGCAACATTTCACAGTGCTGTAATGTATTTGTGACAAATAAGAGCAAATTATTATTATACTGTTTTTTGGCCTCTTACACATGAAAAACTGAGCCAGGTTCCTAAAACACTTTCACAAAGAGAAACAGGTTAATTAGCTCTTAAAACATCATCACTATCAGCATCCAGCATCTGCCATGCTGCGAGTTACTGCAGTGTAATTATTTACTCTCGTCTATCTCTCCATAGTAAAGTGAAAAAACACTGGTCTATTCAGTTTCCTTTAGCAAACACACAAGGGCAAAACTAATCTCCGTTATCCTCTGGTGACCCTGAAAAAGTCAGTGTCATGCTTTGATCACATCAGTTTCTGCAATGTATTGTAGTAATATTTGAAAAGCTCTAAGAAACGACACCATTATCTATCTTCGCCTTTCTCAATCTGCTGTCTACATGCTTTAAAGTTGGTTTTAAACAATGCACTTCAAGTGACTTTTCTGACATGCTGTTATAATTGTTTCTGTGTTGATCCATATTCTGATGTTTAATGTGTTGTCATTGTTGGATTCCAATCTTTTATTAAATGATGTACATAAATCTGTAAATCACTCCTGTTGAAATAGTAAATGTTGTGTCGTGTTTATCTTGCTTGTTAATCTTGGTCTATTATGACGTGTGCACAGCAATTTTTGCTGAAGCCAGGGTCATGGGGGTACTATGAAGGCCGGGTCCAAAGATAGGAAATATCTCTTCCTCATCAAATTTGTGCGTAAGAGTGACCAAGTGCTTTGATGCCCCCGCATCCCAAAATGACACCTCTCCTTTATCAATATTTAGTTTGATGCGAATCTTTTCAGGACGCTGCTGCACCGGCAGCTCTTTACGCTCAGCTGTTAGAACGCTATACACCCCTTTGCTCAGTGCTATGGCCCACACGCCACGATTTGTTGAGACCGTGAACTTCTTTTTACGGACCAATGACTCTTTGCATACTCCCACAATCCACTTAGGGTTGTCACCAACGTTGATGTCCCATTTGTGCTTTCCAGAGGTGTAACCTTCAGCACCCAGGACAAAGACACAGGGATCAAAGCGCTCTGGGTTGTCAGGGGCAGTCAGACGCTCCGAGCTTTCTTTTACACCGGTCAGGTCAGCATTCAAGTACAGCCACGGAGAGGCTGTGTTCGGGTTCAGAACCACTGGATCTGCACACACAGGAAAAGACAACACATAACACTGTCATATTGTTTCATGAAAGATTTCTTTTTAATGAACCGACTGCATTGGTAATGTACTCACAATATTTGACATGAGACTGCAATTTCTTCCATATATTGAAGCTCAAAGAACCAACATGCTTGCCCATGTCCAATAGACCGTCATAACGAAGGGAAGGTTCAAGAGATATCCATTGGGCTCTAGAGCAGAGATGTATAGTTAAGAGATATTTGTAAATCCACAGAATGCAGCAGAAATCTGGATAAAGTAGATCTTGGTCTAGCTCTAAGTTATGCAACTCAAGTGTGTGACTGTGATGTGCAAACATTAAATTGAAATATCTAACAATCATGCAACTATCTGATAAATACATGCTAAATAGCACTTTGTTGTGACTAGAATAATTTATTCTTAGATTTTGAGATATAAAGTACATACTACTTCTGATTGCTACAGTGAGTTTGACAGTGACTTACTTTCTTTTCAGATTCTGGAAATTCTAAAACACAAAAGGGAATAATTGAGATTTGTTTAAAGCAAGTTCTAAAAAGTAATGTAAAACATTGAAGCATCAGAGACAAAACGAGATAGTGCTGAGGTGCTCTCTCTCACCCGCAGCAGTGCCAGATCCTCATTCCCTATCTCTTTCTTCATACTGTCGATGAGCTCGTTCAGAGTGGCGATGTCCTTGTTTGTGTGCTCAATCTGACTCTGCACCTTAGCAATCTGCTCCTCCTCGTCAGTAGCCAGTGCTTTTAGACGCAGAGCTTCTTCTGTGACAAGCACTTTGTGGAGTCTCTCAAACTCTGCCTTGATCTGTTTCTCTGCCAGCCCCGCTTGGTACTGCAATAAGCCACAGACAAGAGTTTGCATATCCAGTGCACATTAGAGGCGCAATCATTAATCAGATAATTTATTAACTAGCTGTCAACTATTAAATTAATAACAATTTTAAGAAATATTTCATTGCTTTAGTAATTTGGGCTTTGGAGGTACGACTTTTTGAGAATATCATCTTGGGCTTTGGTAAACACTGATTGCCATTTTTTATTTTATGACGTATTATAGATCAACCAACTAATAAAGTAACCAAATAAGAAATCTTCAGATTAATGGACAATACAAATAATTATTAGTTGAAGCACCGGTGCATTTCAGGTATGAAATAAGGTAGACGGACTCTCTGGTGTGTTATATATCTTGTACTATCTTCTTGTGCTTCTTTGTGCACCATGAATTCAATACACAAAGCTCTTTCAATTTTTAATGCAATTTTGTTGCCTTAGAAAAGTCAATATGATGGTCATATTATTTTACAGATCACTGTAGAGAGCCTTTTCCTCCACGGAGGACAAAGGTCATGATCTGGTACAGAGCCGTCTCAATGAAACTGAGCAAAGGGAGGTATGAATCTAGGGTAACCTGCTTTAAAGAATAAGAATGTCAAAATGCAATGGACCGATGTTGCAGCTTGTATAGTTACAGTTAATGATTATACATTGATAAATGGAGCATAAAAGTCATGTAACATGTCAGTAACTTTACCTTGATGTACTCCACTGTATTGCTGAATTTATGTGCCATTTTCTTATATGACTCCACTTTCTTTTCAAAAATCTGGATTTTGAAGTTAAGCTCCTTCTGCAAAAGCATAAACAAACAACACCATTATTATTAGAGACACAACAGGGTCTTTATCTTGGTGGAAAAAGCTTATCAGAAATTAGCAGAAAGAGTAGACTTAGACCATGGGTATTGCTGGACCAGGGTATACACAAACCCTGTACTAAGCTGCACTGGATGAAACCATACCAGGTACGGTGGCGTGGAAATATAGAAGTACAGAAAAATAAGTGTTATAATTCCATGTGCAATATCTGCTTTTGTTTCTTGGGTGCCAGATAATAGACAAGTGAGTCACCAGGACCAGTTGTAATATCAATTCCAACCTGTTTTGCAGACACACCTTTTGGGATGGTGGGGGGAACAATGAATATGGGGAATCAGAAAGAGACCACAGGAGAGTGATGCTAGAAAATAAGGTTGCTGGAAACTACACGCCATTTGGCTAGAAAATTACTCTTTGGAAATATTAACGAACGTATCAGAATTTTTAGTAGGGGAGACATTTGGTGAATTTTGGAAAGGCAAGGACTACGTGTGATGTATCATCCTATTCAAATCTTGATTAAAATATATATGAAATGCACTACAGTATTCGTAGTACACTACACATTTATTACCACCTAGCTAAAAGTTTTTTCAGATCTGGTGGACTGATCTTCCTACATCCTCCTGCCAAAAGCTGCTTGCTGTCCGTGGGAGCAATCATTCTTATATCTCTACATGATTTTCTCTGCTCTGGCCCATAAACTGTCCAGTTTATTTTTTTACCAGCTGAAAATGCTTTATAGCTTGACAAAAAGTTACTGCTGCCTGAAATGTTAAAAATTCATCAAAATGACTTTGTTTCATTCATCATGGCTGTATTATGAAGATTATAACCCACAGGATCATAGGAAAAGAGACGAATTCTCAGTTTTGGACACAAACCCCATCCATAAATTATGTATGGGCAATTTTAACACATGGAGCAAAAAAAAACAAAACTGTATTGCCAGTAATCATCCTAATGCAATGCCTGATGGGACTATAAACATGGCTACGACTTCAACAGGAAGTGCATGATCACTTTATGGCACAGCAGAACGACCAAAGGTCTCCCTACATTAACAACATACTGTTTAGTCTCACCGATTTACTTCCTTTCAATCTACAAACGTATGAATAAGGTTGTTCTTTTCTTTCCCGGTCTAAAACTAATGCTTCCAAGAAAGTGTAACTTAAGGAAATGTTTGTCGGTTGACGTCCTGTTACAACAGGTCAGGGCACGTTTACCTTGCATATTGGCGCTCCGTCTTTCAAAGACAGCAGCCTGTGTGTGTTGTGGAGACTGACACAGTCCACACACAGAGGCTCCTCGTCTTTCTCACAGTAGAGCTCCAGCGGCTTCATGTGCAGGTTGCAGAGCTCCTCGCTGGGTCGACTGTGGATCGGCTTGGGTCGGTTCGTCTGCTCGAAAGTTTCGCAGGCGCTCTTGAGCGCACGGTTGGGGATGGCCTGTCCTTCCTGGAACTCCTTCCTGCAGAACGGACACTTTTTGTTGAACTGCAAACTCTTCTGCAGGCACTCCTTACAGAAGCTGTGGGTGCAGGGCAGCAGGTGGGGGTCCTGGAAGATGCCCTGGCACACGGGGCAGGTGAGGTCCTGCTGGAGAGGCGAGGTCTCCTCGGACATTTCCTCATCCATGTCTTGGGGTTGTACGGGCCCTCTTCGGTTGACTTTCGATTTCGACAGCAGCGGAAACCAAACGAAATAGAGACTCGCCGATGTGATATGTCCAAGGCAGTAAGTAAAAAGGACTTTCAGGAACAGGCAGGAAGTAGAAAAGAATCGCTGCACTATGGCCGTGCGTCGTTGCAAGTTTGGGTCTTTTCCTGCGATTCCTCTTCCGTGTTTCTGTGACAAGCAAAAACGTGATCGGGGGTTTTACAATACTGCCCTCTAATGGATGTTTGTAAGAGAAATTATTATGCGTAATTCGTGCTGTGGAGATGTGCCTGTTTACTCGTCTTCACATCTGTAGGATAGAGAGAGAAAAAATGTTATAATGATGTCTTTACAGGCTTGTACGTCTATAAAGTATCTATCTATCTATCTATCTATCTATCTATCTATCTATCTATCTATCTATCTATCTATCTATCTATCTATCTATCTATCTATCTATCTATCTATCTATCTATCTATCTATCTATCTATCTATCTATCTATCTATCTATCTATCTATCTATACAGGCAGTAAGCTGTGGGGATTATTATTATTATCCATATCCATCCTTATCCCATGGCATCACATAAGTACAAAATGGCATATACAGCACATTTACTAATCATTCATTGTACATTTACCCGACTGACACCACTGATTATGTCTTATTATCACTTGCACTTTATTTGAACAAATTCAGATGCTGTATTAAACAGAGTTTTTGACAAATCCATACATTTGATGTATTTTAGGTTATGTTTTGTATGATCAGTTTTTGCAGTGGTCTTGGGGTTGAATTTTTCTTCACATTTGCCATGTTTTTTATGTTTTGATTTCTGTAGCTGTACATCATCTTTCAGAAACTAAAATATTTCATATTCTAATCTGCATACCTATTCATCGAAAATCCATGCAATACCACTGATATGTGCAATAATGTTATTTCTAGAACTAGTACTTATGTATATATATATATATTTTTTTTTTACTACATTCTTTAAATTGTTGTACCATCTTTGCTGCTGTAACACTTCAAATTTCCCCACTGTGGAATTAATAAAGGCTTCTCTTCTCTTATACCAGTGATTAAATCCTTCACAGGTTCTTTTTTAAAAAAATGTCTTTCTAGAAGGTATTGATCCCAGCAAATCCAACAGGTGGTGCCATAGTGCTATTGTGTACCACTGTGTTGTGGCAACTGTGGAACACACTACATTCAAACTCATCATGCCTTTGTATGTCTTTGTCATTTAAAGGATCTTAGCGACCATTCAAAACAGGAAACAGAACAGTGCAGTTCAGAATGGCCAAGAAGAAATGCAACTTAGCTTCTTTGGACTGGATACAAAAGCCTCAGGAAGTAATCAGACCACTTCCCCTTTTTTGTAGGTCTGTTGCAGATTTAATTTTCATTCATGCCCTTCAATCTACACTCAGCAACTCACAAGACAAAGCAAAACCAAGGTAATGGTCATGTATAAAAAATGAATAAAAAAATAAAAAAAATTGACATTTCTCATTTACAAAAGTATTCAGACCCTTTGCCGTGACAAAGTGTACCAGAGCTGTATCTGTACTGTGCATTTTTAGTATTTTTTTATTTAGTATTTTCCTTCTAGTACAATATTTATTCTTAATATATATTTTACACATTATTGTGCATTTTAAATATTAGTACAGGTTTTCTATTACATTAACATTTCTATTATATTTAATATTTTTCTATTGTTGTGGTGGTCACTTTGCTCTTTGTGCTTACTGCTGTAGATAACAGACTTTCCCCTTATGGGGTCAATAAAGTATTTCTATTCTATTCTATTCTATTCTATTCTATTCTATTCTATTCTATTCTATTCTATTCTATTCTATTCTATTCTATTCTATTCTATTCTATTCTATTCTATTCTATTCTATTCTATTCTATTCTATTCTATTCTATTCTATTCTATTCTATTCTATTCTTAGTCCTTGTAACATTCTGCAGATCTTTATGATAGCATTGTGACAAGACATAGCAAGGGTATGAAGCCATATCTAATGCTTTGAGTGCTCCCAAGAACACACTGGCCTTAAAAATTGTGAAATGAAAGCTATTTAAACCTCCAGTACCCTCCATTGAGTTGATCATCCAGCCAAACTGAACAACTGAGCAAGAAGCACCTGGGTCAGGGAGGTGACCAAGAATCCATAGGACAACCAGTCTCAGTAGCACTACATCAGTCTGGCCTTTATAGTCGTGCAGCTAGAGGGAAACCAAATAAAAAACACATGACAGCCAGTTTGGAATTTGTCTCACGGAATTAAAAGACTCAGAGAACATGAGGGAAAAGATTATCTTTTATGTGGACACAAATATTGAAACCCCTGACTTGAACTCCGAGCATTATGTCTAGCCCAGAAATCCAGGTTACAAAGCCTGTAGACTTATCTCAAAAGTCTCAAAACTGTCACCTCTACCTTTTTCAGATAACTGACATAAAGGTCAGAACACTTTCATAAATTAAAAATTTCATTTTTTGACATTTATTAAAATTTGAAAAAAAAAAATCGGTCTGGGGTCTTTCTGTGTGAAGCTTGCATGCTCTGCTTGTGCCTGTGTGGCCTCTCACTGAATGCTCTGACTTCCTCCCACAGTCCAAAAACATGCTGAGTTTAGTTCATGATTCTAAATTGTCCCTAGGTGTGAATCTGTGTTTTGTTCTGTTTGTTTTGAGTCACACTTAGTGTTGTCTGATTGTCTTGTTATTATTTGTTTATGTTAAATGTACTGCCTAATATTGTTTACGCAGACACAATCCATCTGTCTTACACCCCCTCGTTTTCCATGTATTCAGTGAGTTCATATACTGGAATTAATTAGAAATTTCCAGCAGCTTTGATGTTTAAACAGCACATTAGGAGGCCAGTTTAATTTTAATGGTTCCTATACCCTTCTCCCAATCTACAGACAACAGTCATGGTATTCATTGACTGCCAAGTGTGGTGTATGATTTTGATGTCACTCTGATATTAGGATAAATGGTGCAGCTTTAAAACCTCATCACATTTAGCAATAAGTTTAACTACTAATTCACTTCTGAATAAATGTTAAGTTTATTCCCGTCACAATGTAGTGAACATGTGAAAGAGGCTTAACATCTTTGTTCTCAAGTTAGCATTTATTTTCAGCATTCATTTTTCTGAACTATATATGCTGCACTGCTAAAATATAAAGGGTGAGTATAATGGCTGTGACATTCAAAGCACCAAATGTCACACCGGAAATCCACAGTGGTGTTGTGGGTTCTGTCTTTTCTAAGTACCGTTGCATAAATCATCTTTTTTTCTTTCTTTTTTTTCCTGAGATTTGCCCTCCCATGATGGTTTGCAGCACTATGTGCTGTAAGGAGGATGTTTCCGAAATCAAACTGACACTGACCATGATTATGCATCACAACTAAAGAAAAAAAATCATTGTAAAATGTAGGATTCAGACAAAATTCTGTGTAATACCCATGGTAGTAGTACTCATGTGTAATACCCAAGGATGGAGCACCCAGTGGAAACTCATGCAGGTGCAGAGAGAACAAGCAAACTCCACAAAGAAAGACCTGGATTTGAACTCATCACCTTTAAGCTGTGAGGTGACAGTGCTAACTACTAGACCATCATGCTGCCCTAAACCACAATCCACATTGTACGTGTCAGAGATTTGATCTATAACCACGTCCTCTTTTCTTCTGTTAATCAGAAATTTAAATTCTAATAATCTAATATTTGAAATATCCCTAACAACTGGATTTCATGTGTTAAAACTATATCATGTCAGTGCATGTAGCCATTGTGGCTGTCATCGGGCATGCTGTGGAAGGAAATTCTTCTGGAGGTGCTTTGATGCTTCGTATTTGAATTTATGCAACTGTTATAGCAGTTAACTATTTTAACCATTTAATTAGAACACTGTTACAACAGGCTCTATAAAATGATTGACAGCTATTCAAACTTACAATATGACTAAAACATTGCAGAAGAGCATTTTAGGAATTAAAACTAACACGTGTTTTTTTTTTTTAAACAAAACAGTTGTTATTCTTTCACTTCCTCCAATAACAGACATCCATGGTTTCACTGTTACCCTTTTAAGCAAAACCTAGGGATTTATGTAGAAAATGATAACTGATTTAACTTGCATGGCTTAGTCTTTGAGACAAGCATATGCTACTGGCAGGATCAACCAGGCAGCCCACAGAGAATAATATTTTTTTGTGGATATCCAAATGAAACAAAGTTCTTAAAAGGCTTTGCCTCAATCCATATAGAGGTTGTCAACATTTATTTTTCTCCTATATGCTTTCCAATAACAAATCATTTTTGATAAAAATCTGAAAACTGTGATTTTACATGAGATTTTAAGGAGCTCTGCTTAAACTTATACTTACATCCTACATGCTGCATTTCGGAGAAAAATGAATGCAAAAAAATCAGGTATTGTCTGATTGTGGGCTGAACTTTCATGGCCAGATGTTAACACTTCCATCTGCTTTTCTTACTGCATGAACTTTGCAGAGCACGAGAAAAAAAAAGGTGTGAAAAAAAACAGGAACAGTCTCTGAACCTGTTGCACAGGAGATGGGGGAAGGGTGAAATAGACCAACATCTGAAACCCACCGCTGTCACAGGTGTCATGCTTGCATGGTGGTGTGACTACATAGACATACCAAAACAAGAAAGGTGTGAAAAAGATCTTGACTGCATCTTTGAAATGACTGAACATGTAAATGAAGGAGAGATTAAACTGATATGCAATGTATAAATAGTAGGGTTTTGATGATAAGCTGATTTACCCAGATAGAGACTTTCATTCATATTTTACAGTCTTATCTTTACAGTAATTTTGTGTATATGCCATGCACAATGTTGTAATAGTGTCTTACTCTCTTTCAAATAGGGATGCACTGATGTATCAGCTGTGCATCAATATCACCTTGTTCACATCCATTGGCCTATTGGCAAATAACATGGCATTCTTCAATGGCAGTGGACAATATTTACCTCTTATGCTGTATCAATTTTACACAATCTGTTATTAAAAAGGCTTTTGAAACAGTCCATCCATCCATGCAGTATCTATACACCATTCATGCAATTTAGAATAATCAACTAACCTCAGCATATTTTTGGACTTTGGGAGGAAGCCAGAGTATCCGGAGAAAACCCACGCATGCACAGGGAGAACATGCCGACTCCATGCAGAAAGATCCCGGGAAAGCCGGGACGCGAACCGGGGATCTTCTAGCTGCAAGGCGAAAGTGTTAAACAACCAAGCTACTGTGCTTGTATACATTCCCTTTAAAATATTACTTCTATGGCCAGCAACTAAATTCACCTGAGAAATTATACATTTTATTTACTTATTTAACAGTTTCAATTTGTTCTTTTGCAAAATTGCAACCTGCTCTAAATGTGTGTCCAATTGCATGATGATGGTTATCCTCTATCTCTAACCCTCTGTCATCCCCTCCCTCCATCCACTACCTCATCCCTTTCACCACAGCAGCTCCTCCCCTCACACTGACCCCAGAACTGTCCCTCACAACAGAGGATGGGACTACAGTGTCCTGAAAAAGCAGCAGGTCCAGATGGTATATGTCTGAAGCTGCTGAAGAACTGTGCTGTTGAACTGCTGAGCCGTTCCAGAGGATCCTCAACTTGGGTTTACCGATAGTGTTCTGGTTCTGTGGAAAACATCTTGTCTTGTACTGGTGCCCAAAGTAAGGCTCCACGTTGAGAGAAACGACTACAGACCAGTGGCTCTCACTTCACGCCTCATGAAGACACAGGAGTGTCTTCTGTGCCACTTTCTTAGACCACAGGTTGCACATTCACTTGACACCATGCAGTTTGCATACCAGGAGAATGCTGGACTGGACAGGGCAGTCCTCTGTTTGCTCAACCAGGTCTATTCTTTCTTGGATTAACTGGGTGGATGTATGAGGATCACGTTCTTCCACTTCTCGAGTGCTTTCAACACAATTCAATCTCTAATAATAATAATAATTTCTTTAAAAAAAGGTAAAAGTAGTCCAAACCCCCTCATAAACTGTAAAATAAAACATACTTATGTTAATGCTGACAGACCAGAAAAAATGCAGATGTCTTCCTGAGTTTGTCAATGTCACTGTAAGTGAACATACTGTGACTATAACTGCAGACAACATTTTCCACAAAGTCTGCAGAAACACTGTATTTCTCTTAAAGCACATCTTTCAAGCTAAATGAAACTGTTGTGGGATTTCAGATTCAGTACATGTAAACTCAGAGTATTATTAGTCATCACCCAGTTTCATGTGTGTCAGCATGCTCACATAACAAACATATGCTAACAACATCTCACATGTTTTTAGCATATTTATATCTTTATAATGGTGCAAATCTACACTAACAACATTAGACAAGAGAGAAAAAAATTGGAGTATTAAAACCAATTATTTACAGATGTACAGGAATTTATGAAGATGTCATTGAACTTCTGTGTTACCAGCATGGATCAGTCAAACATTAAAACCACCTACAGGTTGAGAAAACAAAACCTATCATGGGGTGGAATATATCAGACAGCAAACACACGCTTAACCCTCCTCTTGTCTTCATTTACGGGCACCAAAAAATATTGTTTCCTTGTCTGAAAAAAATCCAAAAATTTAGCAAAAAAAAATCCCCAAATTTCAGAAAATTTGCAAAAACTTTCAGGAAAAAAATTCCAATAATTCCTTAAAAGTTTCCCTTAACAAATTTATTTAAAAAATCCCCCAAATTTGGCAAGAAAATTCTTGTAAAAATTTTCAAAAAATGAGTAAAAATCTTCCAAAAAAACCCTAAAAATATCTAAAGTGATTACATATATATTAGTAAAACTTCTGATATTTTCTTTAAGAACATTCACATAAAAATCAACCAAAATCCAGCGAAATTCACTGGATATTGGTTAATTTTTTTGTGAATGTTCTTAAGAAACATTTTTAACATTTCTTTTTTTCCACCAAAAAATGTTCAGAGATTTCCCAAAAATATTGAAAATGTGGACATCAGAAGTTTCACTGTGAAAATATTTTTTTTTCCACATTTTCAGATTTTAAAACGGGTCAATTTTGACCCTCAGGACGACACGAGGGTTAATTCCTGAATGTGAAATGTTGAAAGCAAGAAAAATGGGTAAGTATACAGACATGAATGACCCGGACAAGTGCCAAATTGTGAAGGCTAGACAACTGGGTCAGAGCATCTCCAAAACAGTTAGTGTTGCAGTGGTTAGTAAGCACCAAAAGTGGACCAAAGATGACAACTGGTGAATCATTCATACTGTTCTTGATGCAAAAAGTAAACTGAATTTGTGACGTACACTGTCATAGTGTAATGACAATGTCTCATTGTATCACTTGTTAAGACTGTGACACACAGCTATTATGCCTTCTTTAATGATTGATTTACATCCAGTGCCTACATCTCGTTTCAATTCCCCTTCAGCTGCAATGTCTTCTGTTTCATTCCCTTCTATGGCAACATGAGCTGATACCCAAACAAACCCCCTCAAACTTTTAGTTTTTTCAGTTCTATACAAAAGGTACATTCAAGGTCTAGGACGTAAAGTCCACATCAATTTAACTTTATTTATAAGCTGGGGTTTTTTTTGAGAGGAAATACATAAAATACAAAAATGAAAGGTAATTTTGCATCACAAAAGCTCTTCATCAGAGCCATAGTAACAGCAGTTTCCCTATTTCCCCTAAAGATTTCAAATCCTGTACACGGTTATGTTGTTCTTCATTGAAAATTTCTGCACATACTTATATTATTAGTGTAAGTGTGGGCATGGGTGTGTGTTCAGGCTCTTCCTCATTGGTGGCTGAAGGTGCTTTTGTATGCAACTGCTAGATAGCAGAGCTCATTTCTGCTCAGCTGTACAATGTCAGAGGTTTACTCTTTGGTAAGTTAGTATTTTATTGCCCCTTTTTTTTAAAAAACTGATTTGTTTATCATCTTCAGCTGCAGAGATTTTATTTAACATGCATGTAAGTATTTGTTATATGAGAATTCATATAACACATTTTACATATTATATATCATACATTTTAAAGATTTGACCCATCTTTGTACACTTGTGTGTATGTACTGTGTATAAATTACATTAATATATTATTAAATGAACATACGTTTAATTTTTACACAGTATGGTTGCTATTGTAATATATACTTTGTTCACTCATTTTGCTGTTTGTTCTCACACACACACTGAGAGAGCAAGGGAGTTAAAGTCAATTCTGTCCTAAAGTAGGCTTTTGAACAATTGAATAATCTTTATTTTATAATATTATGTTACAGATACTAAGTATTATTATCAGTAATAATTGGAAATCCTATTGTAGTACCTCAAAATTCTTAACTTCCTGCAAACTGTGATTTTACACATTTTCTCTTCAGTGTGTACATCCATTTGTCATACCAATCTGCTCGCACACACACAAAAAAAGTACATCATCTGTATATGACTAAAATGGTATTAACTTTCTCCAAACAGGAAACTGAGATCATACTGACAGGAACAAAGTCGTACAGTTAATGAAACATAACATTAGAAGCTGTATAAAGCTTTTATTGCTACATCACAGTCAGCATGGCCAGGAATGATAGCATTTCACCCTGCATGTGTGTGGAAAATATTACAAGAAATAGCAATGCTATCCTTTCACCTTCAAAACAGTTCAAAAGTGCTGCAAAATTTTCTGTCCAAAAGGCACTGACTGTTTAATGCAAACTTAACACATTAGATTTACTTGTTCTTGTTGCTGTTATTATTATTATTATTATTATTATTATTATTATTATTATACATTTTAGAAAGGCATCCTTGAAGCATTTCTTGACTTTAACTTAAAATGGTTTTAACTGCATAGCACTTATGCTATCTAGATAGATAGATCGATAGATAGATAGATCGATAGATAGACAGACAGATAGATAGATAGATAGATCGATCGATAGATAGATAGAGAGATAGATAGAGAGATAGATAGATAGATAGACAGCACCACCATGTGGCTGAAACAATCTTCTATGTGTGCAGAGCTCACAGACAGTCGGTGACATGTTGAGTGACGCCTTGGATGACTTGGAGGACTACAATAGTTCTTATGACTACAGTCTCAGCAACTGGAGTGGTGTTTGTGACCTGAATGAAGGCATGAAGTTTGAGGTGGTGTTCATACCAATTCTTTACTGTGTGGCATTTATTGTGGGTATCCTTGGGAATGGAGTGCTGCTGGGAGTACTGTTTCACAGCAGAAAGATCTGGAGTGTGACAGACACCTTCATCCTCCATCTGGGTGTTGCAGACATACTGCTGTTGGTGACACTGCCCTTCTGGGCAACACAGTATGCTCAAGATGATGGATGGACATTTCGCACTCCCCTCTGCAAGATTGTCGGATCTGTTTTTGTGGTAAGAATTGTGTAAAAGAAAAGATACTCTGAAAATACTTAGGTTATAGAGGGGTTCATATAGTAGAGGTTGTGAATAGTTTCTCACTTCACTTTGGTTGATTTCTTGTTAATTTCAGATCAACTTCTACTGTGGGATCTTTCTCCTGGCCTGCATTAGTTTGGACCGCTACCTGTCAATAGTCCATGCCACCCAGATGTACTCCCGCAGGAAGCCCTGGGTTGTTCAGGCCAGTTGCTTGTCAGTGTGGTTCTTCTCCCTGCTCCTCTCTATCCCTGACTGGATCTTTTTTGAAGCTGTGCTGGATATCAGACGACAGAGAACGGAATGTATTCGCAACTATTTCATTTTTGGTGAAAGGGCTGTATTTGTCGGGCAGTGGGCATCACGTCTGCTTTATCACATAGTGGGCTTTCTGCTTCCTTCAGCCATCCTGATCTACTGCTACTCCTGCATTCTAGAGAGACTGCGATGTGGCACACAGGGCCTTCAAAAGCAAAAAGCTTTTAGGGTCATTGTCACTGTGGTGGTGGCTTTCTTTCTCTGCTGGACACCGTACAACATCACACTCATGGTGGACACACTTCATTCTGGCAATAGCACTGACACCTGTGGAAAGAGATCATCTCTGGATAAGGCGAAAACAGTGACCTTCACTTTGGGATGCCTCCACTGCTGCCTCAATCCCATCCTGTATGCCTTTGTGGGTGTAAAGTTCCGGCGTCAGCTCATGGACATCCTGAGGTCTCTGGGCTGCAAGCTGAAGACAAGTGCCAAATTCCAGTCTACTGTCAACAGCAGGAGAAGCTCCATTTGGTCTGAGTCTGCTGACACCTCCCACTCTACTGCCATCTGAGAAAGATACAAACATAAATCTATTCACAAATCTGAACTGATTTAAACTGACATAACAACCGCAACAATAACATGCAAAATATTTCTGTATATTTCCTGTATTGTATAACCTGTAACAGGCAATGTTTTCTTTCAGTTCTCAATAGTTCATCGTATATCGGCAGCTGAACATGACTATGAACATAGAACGAGTTACTTTGACCTTCAGGCACTGACATTTGCACTTTTCAGCAGCAAAGTTTTTCTTTTATAGCAGAAATATAACATTTATCATTGCTTATTCTCAGGGAGCTTTATAGCATAAGAGTTAACATTTCTTTTGTAGTCTTCTTATTGTCTTACTGTAGTGTGTGTGTGTGTATATATATATATATATATATATATATATATATATATTATGCCACAGTTATATTGTATATTGTATTATTGTTTTTTCTATGGAGTGTTTAAATGTAGAATAAAGTTTTCCCCCATAAACCAGTGTGATTTCAACATTACAGTGTACATCAACAGATAAGGAAACTTTAGATGGTTGCTTTTTTACTTTTACATCAGTGGCACTTATGCTAAACACCAAAAAACACGAGAAACCTTTGGGAACATCTATAAAAATGTAAGACAATTAAAACACATCCAACAGTTGATACAATCTTTTGACCAAAATTGCTGGTCTCCAGATATCTAAATAGAAACCTGTGGACTACTTTGTTCCTGTAGAGACTTGCAGCTGCATTTTGAAGGTGTTATAAGAAAACCCATGGAATATGGACCCACCCAGGACAGTGGGCCATTAAGAAGCCATTATTATTATTATTATTATTATTATTATTATTATTATTATTATTATTATTATTATTATTATTATTATTATTATTATTATTATTATTATTATTATTATTATTATTATTATTACACACATGACACAATGGAACTTCTGAGGCCAATTCATTTTTTTTTTTAGAGCACTAAGGACTGAACAGTCACATGAGAAACAGGAACAGGTTTACTTTTTTACAACTGGATTGAACATTACTCCTTTAAACATGCCAAAATTCAAATGAACGAAAATGATCATTTTGTAAACAAGTGGACCCTTTCAAGAGGTCAACCACCAGCACTCTACATAAAAATCCAGTTGACAAAACAAGACAACAGTTATCTGACCTAACAAAACAAAACATCAGTGAGGTATATATACAAGCTGATCGTGCCATTATATATACAGTACAAGGAAGAAAACAACATGGACAATAACCATAAATCAATACAAACAAGCCCTACCCCACAGCCTCTATCAATCCCCCACCCCCTCCACCTCAGTGCTGTCACAGCTCATGGTCTAGTCCTGTTCTTGGGCTTCTGTGATTTTGGCAGGCTCTATACTCAGTCACGTACTTTAATCAAACCATAGAGGAAGCTTGAGCCAGCAGATATGGTAACTCAAAGACAAATAAAAATTAAATATTACAAATTAGCTACAGTCATAATGGCAGCACATTGTCAAGAAAATGCACATACCTCTATTAGAATACAGTATTGTGTCAAAATGTGCCAAGAAAGACATTGTAATCAATGTTCCCTGTAATTTTTCCTGAGTCTGAGCAAACACACAAACTCCCTGAGCGTCCCTTGGACCACTGTGAGCAACATCAGACGTGTGCACTGTGGTCACACCAGCATCACATCCATTCAAGTTACATGGTTCATTAAAAGAATCAAATTACAGCATTTACATTTCTGTTAAAACACTTTGTCAACAGGAGCCAGTTGAAGGCTGCAGTGATTTTAGTGACACTACAATGTATAAGAGTGAAGTTATTGAATATTTGTCTCTCTTTACTGTTGCAGTGATTTTGCAAATTGCAGACGGACCCTGTTCACTCCATAGACACCAATGTTATTCCTGTAGCTTGAAAGACAGCTACTTTTGATAAAACTGGGCTTGTAGCACATTGTCTGCCTTGCAACAATGGGAAAGAGGCACCGTTTATGATTTGACAACCTATATCTAAATAGTTATTGATGCTGGAAGTCCGAATCTGTGAATATCTTTCCAACTTTACTGAACTTGGGGCCACTACCACCTAAGGAGTGATATATTTAATTCTGAAAAAAGCATTTAGCCATACTTAAAGCTTTAAGTGCTTTATTAACACGGAACTAAAAATTTTGTATTGTTTTATTATCACAGGTTCTGTCTGAAAAGAGGTGGCATCATTTTAAACAGTGAAATCAAACTAACAAAATGTAATGACCAACCAGTGAGCAATACTGGATTCTGCAAAAACATAAACAACTTTTTAAAAAAAAAATCTAAATCTTATCTTAACACAGTTAATGTATTAACTTATTTTTGTGTGTATGCATGTATTTATTGATTTATTTAGTACTGTTAACATACCAGAGTTCTAAGTGAATTTTTCTTAAGATAGACAAAGGCCATTTATTGATTACATATAGGCTGTTAAATGTTTATTAAAAACTAAAAAGCATTAAAAAAAAAACAAAAAAACAATTTAGGCATTTATTGAGTCACTAAAATACTGTAGAGTACAGACCACATCAGCATGATTATAAGCATCCTCTGGTAAATGAACAACCAGATACTGATGTCTCTCACCATATGGACTTCAGGAGATGACTGGGGGATGATAAACTGTGACCTACTGGTTGGGTTCTCTCTGTTCTCATGCTTCTTACATGTTTGTCTCTGACAGCCGGGTCCTAATGTTTTTTGAGCAACACACCATACTATGACGTTTTTACAATGATAGTTCTACTATGGAACCAGTTTGACATGTTCAGGTGTTCTTTGTGTGAAAACTCAGAGATTTCAGGTACCAGAAGGTGGTTTTCAACTTTCTTTGTTAACTTTCTGCTTCGACTTTAAATTAAATTTCCTTCACTAAGCCAGCCCTCTGGACTTCCAGTAAGCTGTGTTCCTATTGGCTGTCCAGGTGGCAGCTTGGTGTTATCAGGAACACCTGAGCAGCTCAGTGTTATCAGGAACACCTGAGCAGCTCAGTGTCTTCCTGCTTTATTTAGCTGCAGACAAACATTTCCTCTGCTTCTCTCCACCAGTGAACTGGGTTTGGCTCCATTGCTGTAGTTTGTTCTTTAGGCATTGGCTTGCAGCTTCCAGCAGTAAAATAGGCTTTAATGTGTTTCTTGGTGTGTTTTAGGGCTTTGTACTGGATAGTTGTCTTGGTAAATGTGGTTCTTTACCCACATGGTGCTAATGTTTGCAGTCATTAGTGGATTGGGTGCAGCTGAGTTGTGTCTTTATCTTGGCTGTAGTGAGTCTTTAGAGGTTTTTGGTCAGACACATTCTGTATTCTTGTTTGTGAATCAGTGTTAGTTGTCCAGAAGGTAAGAGTTCCTGTCCTGATTCTCTGTTCTCAGAGGTTCTCTGGTAGACTGCAGGAGACTTTAGCATTTGGGTTGTGCTAGTTTGGTTTTTGTACGGTTTCATTTGGATGACTATCTTGAGGCCCCTCCATGTGGTTTAGTGAGGTTTTCTGCAACAGTTCTACAAAGCAACCTGCAGCAGAAGAGACTTTGAGAGTTTTTAGGAATTTCTGGAGACCAGACTTTAGAGCAGCAGAAACATTTGTCAGCAGTTTGAGCAGGAGAAGGTGAGCTTCAGAGTAGAAATGAGACAGAAACCTTGTTGACCCGTGTGGTGAGGTCCTGTACCAAGAGTTTGAGCAGGTTGTGAAGAGTCTGTAGTTCTTTGGTCTGAAAGCACAAGAAGAGTCGACTCATTAAAGGAGAAAACAGGAGATATTGTTGGTTCTTCTGTCACTCTGCAGTTTCCAGTTTCCTTAGACTGAATATCAAGTTTATATTTTAAATGATTTCCCATGTGAGCCCAAGAAGACTTCAATAAACTCCCTCCATCCCCTGGACACAACATATTTTATTACCATGTTAAATGTTTTCTTTTTGTTGTTGTTTTTTTTTTTTTTAATGTTTTTGAGTTTTAATCATAGTTTTTTCTCTTTGCTTGTTTAGTTTTGTCATCTGTGTAAAAGGTGCTAAACAAATAAAGTTGAACTGATAAACTGAATAAATGACTAACTCATGATTTCGACAACAGAAGTATTTTCGTTGTGATTTAAGGGTTTATTTCATTTTTAAGGTTGGGGTTAAAATCTTGACAGAAAAAGAAGATTACAGAAATAAACTACATAACAAAAAGCAATTAAATCAAATGAAAAAAAATTAATACAATAAAACTTTTAAAAAGTTTTATTATTAAAAAGATTTAAGAAATTTAAGATGTAATTTTCTAATTAAATATTTTTTTTTATTAAATGTTTTGTCTTTTTAAAGGTTTAATAATCTAATTAAATGTTGCATTTTTTTTTTAAATGTTTAATATTCTTGTTTAATTTTATTTTTTAAATGTTTAATTATGGAAAATATTTTATCTGTAATTTTTAATATTTGTATTTTTAAAATTTTGTTTAATTTCATAATGACTTGTATTGTATGTTGTTGAATTATCTAATTCAATATTTTGTCTGTTTAATAGAGTTAAACATTAAATACAATTAAATTATATGTACATATACCACCCTTTAATGTTTAGTTTTCTTCTTAAATGCTTCATTGTATTTTGTTTAATTTCTATTTGAAGTTTTATTGTCCTTAAGATGTAATTTTCTAATTAAACATTTAATTTTTTTATTAAATGTTTTGTCTTTTTAAGGGTTTAATAATCTGATTAAATGTTTTGCATTTTTGAAAATGTTTAACATTCTTCTTGTTTAATTGTATTTTTTAAATGTTTAATGATGGAAAATACTTTATCTGTAATTTCTAATATTTGTATTTTAAAAATTTTGTTTAATTTCATAATGACATGTATTGTATCGTGTTGAATTATCTCATTCCATATTTTGTCTGTTTAATAGAGTTAAACATTAAATTACATTACATACTATTAAACAGACAAAATATGGAATGAGATAATTCAACACGATACAATACATGTCATTATGAAATTAAACAAAATTTTTAAAATACAAATATTAGAAATTACAGATAAAGTATTTTCCATCATTAAACATTTAAAAAATACAATTAAACAAGAAGAATGTTAAACATTTTCAAAAATGCAAAACATTTAATCAGATTATTAAACCCTTAAAAAGACAAAACACAGGTGCCCATATAGCTCAACGGGTTAAGCAGGTGACCCATGTACAGGGGCTGGTCCCTGACGCAGCGTCCCGGGTTCGAGTCCCGCTAGTGGCCCTTTGCTGCAAGTCTCCTCTCGACTCTCCTCTCCCGTTTCTTGCCTGTCTCTCACTACACCTATCCAATAAAAGACAAAACATTTAATTAAAAAATTAAATGTTTAATTAGAAAATTATATCTTAAAGACAATAAAAGTTCAAATAGGAATTACACA
Organism: Amphiprion ocellaris; assembly: GCF_022539595.1. Classification (NCBI taxonomy): domain Eukaryota; kingdom Metazoa; phylum Chordata; class Actinopteri; family Pomacentridae; genus Amphiprion; species Amphiprion ocellaris. The sequence goes on from NC_072774.1 coordinate 21,755,273, forward strand.
GAAAATACAATGAAGGATTTAAAAAGAAAATTAAACATTAAAAGGTGGTAAAACATTTAAAAAGAAAAACCTTAAAGATTTAATCGAAACATTAACAGACTGTCTGAAGGTTCAAACTAACAGAGAACTACTCAAGAACTTTTAAGATTTCAGTCCTCAGACTGTGTGAAGGTTCAAACTAACAGAGAAGTACTCAGGAACTTAGAAGATATCAGTCCTTGGACTGTCTGGAAGTTCAATCTAACAGAGAACTACTGTGGGACTCAGACTGTGTGAAAGCTCAGGTCCTGAGGACTCGGGAGGTCTGGAGGCTTTGAAAGTCTTGGAACTGAGGGTTCAACCCTCCAGCACAAAGGCTGAAGTCCAACCACCTGAGAAAAACGGTCGAGACGAGACTCAAGTTAAAAAAAACTCGAAAATGGCAAAAAAATAGATGACAAATGCGCAAAAAAAAAAAAAAGTATCTGAGTGAGTAGCTCAGGGGATAAGAAGAGAGACTACCAAGTGGAAGGTAGTAGGTTCAAGACCCACCACTGGCAATTTTCTGTGTCTTTGTCAGGATTTTGATAAAATTTAAGAAGGGTCTGGTCTTGAACCAGCGACCTGCAGTTCCATAGGCAAACCCTTAACTCACTGAGCTACAGATCAGATGAAAAGAAGTGATTTTGTCGTCCCTTTGGCATCGTAGTTAATAAAGTGACCACATGGGTGGAGCCAAGGCGGAGTCAGGGTAGAGAGTAGGCGGGGAGGTGGGTGGCAGCCTCCCCCCTCTATAGACCTGACCGTGAACACCGTTGACACCCACCTCAGGGAGACGCTGCTAAGATCTCAAGGCTGCTTGGTCGTGGTCTTTCTGGCACGTACTCTTCCAAGATGAGCCGGGAAGTTTAACACTGATGGAATGACACCAGGTCTAAACCGAAAAACTTCCAATTCCTCCTCAACCCATAGTCTATGGGAAACCTACATGGAGTAAGAAAAGTAGACAGAGAAGTAATTAAGTCTGTACACAACATATTAAAAAGAAATCATGCTAATAAATTAAGTACAAAGAACCGAATTCGCCAATATACTGGAGACCAGAGGTATTTAATTTGATAAGTATAACCTTGTTTATTAACATTTCAATTATTTGAGAGCAGTCCTAAAGAACTGCCTGTAATCCCAATCATAAAATGGGTTTGGAGGAAGAACATAGATGGTAATCTGGATATACATGAGTTAGGCTTTATAACTACTATTGGTAGTATTGGTGGTAGTAATAGCAATGTGACTACTACTAGTAGTAGTGATAATACATGAACTGCTGCTGCTGATACTGGCACTGCTACTACAACTTGTAATACTATTACAAATGCTGATACTACTTCTACGACTCTGACAGCTGTTTATACTACTACTGCTGTTTGTACTTTTAGTATTACTACTACTGCTTGTACAACTATACTACAGCTACTATTAATCGTCTGGTATTTGCTTGTCAAGCTGCTAGCTCGCCTTAGCGTTTTGCTAGTGGCTAACTAGTTAGCTCTCATAGAATGGAAGCTCTCAACAAGATTTCATAATGAAAAAAGAGCCAAAAACTATTCTTACCTATGAAAAGTCATTCCAAGTTTCCTTGTCTCAATCGTACGACGCAGTGTGTAACTGTATGCAGCACAGTGAGCCGGCATACTTGTTTCCGTTTTCACGCCGTCTACATCAACGGAATGCACTGAAACTTTGCCCCCACTAGCTTAGCCTGTAGCCGCAGCTCAAAGGGGCGTGTCCTATCTACTCATTCATATCTATGACAACAACGGTGGCTACACAAAGGACGCCTGACGTTTATTAGCTGCGTAAATACCATTATATACAGTCTATGGTAAATACGTATGTGAATCGCATCATTGGCTGCAGCAGCCAGTCACCGGTCACTCACTGACTCACATTGAAAAATAGCACAGAATGAATTGTTACGTGTTTATTTTATTTACAATTTAGGTTGGATTTTTTTTTGTGCGCAGCGCAGATTTTCTGTGCGCAGAGACCGTGTCAGCAGTGCGCAATTGCGCACGCGCGCAGCTTAGAGGGAACAGTGATTGTAACCCAAACAAATTACAACTGTGTTTTATGTAGAGATAAGATAAGATAAGATAAGATGAGATGAGATGAGATGAGATGAGATGAGATGAGATAAAATAAGATAAGCTGTAGTAACAACGTGGGACAATGTATGCTGATAGTAGTTAGATGGGATGAATATCACCATGTTACAATAAGGTGTAGCGGAACGTGTAGAAATGGTAGAAACTACACTTTATGATTAAAATTGCACTAAAATTTAGGGGCACCATCCTCAGCTTGCCTTAGGAAAATATCAATTTAAGTCACCTCCAGTTCCCAAAACACGGACATACACGGTAAAACCAATGATAATTATACATAAATATTTATTAACTAATTCTAAGAACAAACAATAAATAACAATGACATAACAACAACAGACTGAATAAATTAATGAATAAATACAGATAAACTAATGAACTGTGATCGTCACTGGAAGCAGTTGGTAGAAAAGGTGATGAATTTAGAATTTGGAACTGGAAAACAAATTATAATTTGTAATTCATCCATTTAGCAGAAGGAAAGTGATTCTTGCGTAGCCTTTGTGTTAGTGAGAAGGAGGCTGCTGCAGGATGTGGAGATGTGATGATCTCCTGGATGAGATGTTCAGGAACGCAGAGACAAGAAGGAACTTTGGCAGGTTTGCATTGCAATAGTGTGCCAAAGCAAAGACACTAAGAGCCAAAGCTCATAGTTACCAAGAAAATATTTGCGCTGTTGTAGTTCTTAAGTAATTGTTAAATCCAGTTGCATTCTTCTAAGAGTCAATTTTTCTAAGATTCTTTGTTACATGGCCATTCTTACAAGCCCAATTACAAACCCAAGTAGAATTTTTCTAAAAGCCCAAGTTACAGTCTTCATAAAAACAAGTTTAGTTTAAGACAAAATCAAGTAAACCCAGTTTTTTTAAAAAAAAAAAAGCCCAAAACAAAACTAAACTCAGAGTCTAGAAAGCCCACAAGAAAAGGTAAAACAAAGCTAAAAACTAAGTTGCATTCCAGTTACTTTGCTCTATATAGAAAGCTTTGGAGCCAAATGCAAATCAGCATCTAACCAATCATGGATGTGTTGCTCCCAGTGGGTGGTGTTGAGCTTCACTGTCCAGGAGAGGTCAGAGGCCAAATACCTTTAAAACTTACTCTTAGTTCATTTATTAAATGTACAAATCAATTGTTCAATATTTATGATGATCACAGATATGAAACGACACCTAATAAATGATTAAAATGACACCAAACACAACATGCTTATCTTGTATGGTTCCTGAGATAATAATAAAAGGTGTAAACATAAGAATAAACTTACAAATTGTAGAGTTTAGGCTACATTGAAGTAAACTCATAACATAGTTAAACATAAAAGCATATACTTTTGGTAATAATAAGAAAAAGAAGATATAGGGAGAGTATATTCTTAGAGTAAAATCTCTCTGTGTCTTTTATGGCTGTGGTCTGTGAGAGAGAGTGGGCAGACCCTTATCAGATTCTAGTGGAGGTAGGAGGCATCCTGTTGTCTCCAAAAGTGCCGTGAGTGGTCCTTTATTCGTAAAAATCCAATCAGCAGATGTTCTATTTGGAGGTGAATTTTGGGTTAGCTGTCTCCTGAAATGGTGTCTTACCAAATTTATAGCTTTGAGAGAGGGTCTTTGAACCTTTGTGTGCAGCTCTGGAATGTTCTGCTCCTTAGTACGCTACAACGGCCAGTACAACGTTGCACAATTTTCCACAGTTGCTCATAGATTTCTCAATAGTTCACTTTTTCAAAACTCTTCCTACAGTCAGGACAGCACGGCACAGGAACTGAATGTGAACTAAGCTTGAGAGCTGCCATTTCTTTAAGACAAAATACTTTAATTGACCACATCTTTCAAAATTACAATTTATCACTCAGTCAATTTCATGCATTTTTACATACAACTGTAAAAAAAAAAAAAAAAAAAAACGTTAAATGTATATTTAAGCCAAATACAATTACCAGCTGTGTTTGCAAGTATGGAATAAAATTGATATTTTTATTGTACACTAAAGTAAAATTTTATTTTTGCTCAACATAAAGGAGAATAACAACAGAGGAAACAGAAAGGTGATTAGAAATAAAAATAAAATAAAATAAACACACATTTAAAATAACATATGCATTAGGAACAGTTCATGGAAAGATCTGTGGTTCTAAATCTTATCAGTCAACCAGTAGGAATAAGAGTACTGATAAAGGAGTAAAATACATTTTTATTTGCCAGAGTGACTCTATAATTTTCTGCTCTGCTCTATTCAGAGGTTGATGCAATTATATATAGTCTCTCCCAGCCTCAGAGTGGTTCAATCCCAGACTCTTTTCTTCATGGTCTGAAAATTTTACCACTGTTTTGAGGTAAAAAAAAAAAAAAAAAACTACTAAAATCAAAGCAAAACACATATTTAGAGCAGGCTGAAATTTTGCAAAAGAATGAATTGAAACTGTTAAATGAGTAAATAAAATGCGCTATTTCTCAAGTGAATTTAGTTGCTGGCCATAGAAGTATTATTTAAAAGGGATTGTATACTGTAATGAGAATGTTCCTATTCTTTTTCTACATATTGTACCAAAACCAACTCACAATTTTGAATGATCTATAAGACATAGAAGTCCAACTGTATCTTTATTCTACGGTAGACAAAGAGCCAGGCAAGAAACAGTGGATGCACTTCATCCCCTGCCTGTTTTATGTGTTTCTTATTCAAAATGCACTGTGGAATGTAACATCAAGTTCATAGGTTTTCTGAATTGTGATCTTTTTGATCACATACTAGATTTTTGCACATTGTAAAGCTAAGATCATGGTTCTGAAAATGCAGTGTACACAATATATGTTAAGACTGAAGTGTGAGACAGAGGATCACAACTTAAATTTCAGGAGAAGTCAGATTGTACAACATTCATTTCTGCTCTCCCTCTGTCTTCTTTCTTTTTGCATTGAGCATTTGATGCATTATAAGATATACCCTGCACATGTAGAGAACTTTCTAACAGTTACTAGAATCATGTGCAGAATACATGTAGGAATAATTAAAAATAGAAACCCACAGGTAGCAGTTTCATTGGAAACAGTTTGCATCTTTTTGACAGGAAACGGAAGCAAAGTGACAAAAAGCTGACACACATCTTTCCGCATAATGATTTCAGCAGAAAACTGATAGGTGACAAGATTAAAAATGAACACACAGAAATAATGTGACTGAAGACAGGTTTATCCAGATCAACTAATACATATATAAAACACATGTGCCATTGCTGCTCAGCCTTACATGATGAACATACCAGGGTGAGCAATGGATAAACACTGCAGGCTGGTCGTGGCTCTTTACAGGATCATATTAGCAACAACCAGCGTGTCTAAACTATCAACATTTCAGTCCTGAAGCAGCAAGTAATACAGTGGATTGAAGAGCTTGGCTGCAAACCCATTCAAACACATTAAGCACAATGAGGCCAACATTAATGTTTCTTGTTGTTAATCATGCAGTCATGATGTTTTTTAAACTATAATAAAGCATTCTTGCCTAATTTTTTTGGAGGAATCTATACCGTTTTCCAACGTTTTTGTTTGTGCTGATAACACATTTGTTACTTATTAAAGAATCATGGTCAGCTGCTTGTGTATAACAGATCAGCTTGAACTGAAGCAGGAAATAAAACTTCAAGTTAATGTGATGCTCAAGAGTAATCACTACCAGTAATGTGATAAACATGATGGGATTCTGCTGTTACTGTCAACCGGTATTTCTCAGATTAGGTCACATTCTTAATGAGACTTAGGCTCTGAATAAACACATCATTCAGCTGTAAGAGGAAGGAAAAGAGCTGGTCTGAGAGGAGGAAATGGTTTATGTTTGTTGAGTGTGAAAATACTGTACATTAAGTTTCCAAATGAGCACCCAACTATGACAGTACTCTCTATTTAAAGTTACATTTGCAAAGATGAGTATCATTATTATGCCTTTAGCCCAGAAATGACGCTTGCCTGGCAGGTCACAACCTGTAGAGCAACGTAGCATTAAAAACCACAGGCTTTGTTGTTTGGCACAACATGTACTATGAATGTCACAACAAGATGTTGATCTCTAACTTCCCTTCTTTTGTCACCTACTCATTTCCTCAGTAACAGCAGAAAGTGTGCTGATGTCTTTCTGCCAAACAGCCAAGTCCTTTGATTAGAGTTTAACAGAGAGCTACGGAAAGACTGCAGCAACAACAACAGAGCTTTTTTTCCCTTCTTCCTCCTCCTCGGTCGTGCTCTGTCACCTGACTGATGATGTCATGATCTGTTTGTGTCATCTTGTGTAACCCACACAGTAATGTTGTAACAATGCAGTCAAAAAGAACAAAAACTGTGGGATTCACCGAAGGGAAATTCCATAAGTCCCCTGTAGTCACACACAGGCATGCACACACTCACTGTGCAATTGTGGAATTCACCATCTCTACTAAGAAAAAAAGTAAGCAAAAACTAGCTCACAAAATGAACAGTGAAGTATTCTCAGTGATAAAGTTCCAAACCGTGTCAGCCTGTTTAATGCCAGAACACAACAGCTTTGGCAAGAATAAAATATGTATTCTATTCAGTTTCAAATGTTATGGCATTAGCTTTATGATAATTGTAAAAAAGTTGAAAACACTTCACTGACATAATGATTTTTACTGTAGATAAAATAATGGAAACTGCTTGTTTTCAGTTAGAAGAATAACAATAACATTGCACAATAAAATACAGATATCTACAGTTCATGATTTAAAGTGGTAAGCTTAAAAAGTACAACAATTCATGACACGATGACGTGGCTCTGAAACCATCACATTAAAAGCGGAATGTGAGAGTCTTTTCTTTTTATAAATATCTATTTCTATCCATTACACAGAATATAGTCCTCCGCCCACTGAACCAATGACATGATGACCAAGGCCTCTAATTACCACTCAGGGGTGGATCATTATTCAGATCACTTCTGAGTCACAGCAAAACATTTTTTTCCAGTCATCTGCCCTGAACTGACTGCACCTGATGCTCTGCACTTGTCATCTGTTTCAGCTCTTCCCCCTCATGACTTTGGTCAGGCAGCACTTCCTCACCCACGTTCAGCTCCCACAGTGAACTCTTGGATTCAACTGTAGCACATTTCATCATGTCCAGCAACCGTTTCCTGAAGTTTCTACACAGGCCAAGATACAGCAGAGGCCTGAGGCAGGCATGCACACAGCCTAGGGCAGAGGTGGCCGCAAGAGCTGTTTCCAAGGAACCTTCAGGATTTCCAGATAAATCATTGTGAGACTCCTTAGAGCTCCTCCTGGAGGTGTCCACAAGGAGTGTGATGTTATATGGCATCCAGCAGAGAAAGAATACTACTATCAGAGGCAGGATGACCATGATGAACCTCTGGTTCTGGAGGCCTTTAGAGCTTCTCTGAAGCCGTAGTAAGATACAGGACCAGCAGATGATCAGGGCGCCTGCAGGCAGGACAAAGCCTACCATGTGGTGGAGCAAACGTGACAACAGCTGCCAGTCAGTTACAGACTGAGAGTAGCTGTGCACACAAAATGTTTTTTCTTTTACTGGATCTCTCTCTTCCACCAGGAAAATCCAGTCAGGGATGGTGAGGAGAAGGGAAACAAGCCAGACCAAGAGGCAGCTGATATGAACTAACCAGGGCTTCTTGTGAGAGTACAAGTGGGCGACATGGACGGCAGACAAGTAGTGGTCTAAACTGATGCAAACCAGCAGAAAGATCCCACAGTAGAAGTTGATCTAGAAAAAAGAAAAGGAGAACAGTTATGCATTATCTTTACAACTTAAATTTCGCCCCTCCCCGGCTGTAATCCCCTCCTCTTGCATCTTCCCAGAAACTTTGAAATGCCTGGAGAATGTCACTGGGGAAGTACATTTGCTCAAAAACAGTATCAAGTCCAACAACCCTGTTCTGCCAAGAAGCTTGATTAAACAATAATAAATGACAAAAAGGCCTACAGCCAAACACAACGTTCTCATAGCTTCACTGAAAAGATCTGACTTTCATTTTCAGTCTCAACCTTTCCTACACAACATTTAGCACTTACATTAAAAACAGCTCCACAGATCTTGCAGAAGATCCCAAAGCACCATTCACAATGCTGAGCTGCCTGTGCAGCCTGGAGGGGCAGCGTCACCAGAAGCAGGATGTCTGCAACACCCAAGTGGAGGATAAAGGTGTCTGACATGCTCCATGATTGCCTCTTCTGAGCCAGAAGTGCCAGGAGCAGTATATTCCCCAGGAGGCCTACAATCAGCACAAAAGAGTACAAAACCGGCATCCCCACTGTCTGACTGCTTGATTCAAAATCCCCTTTATATTCGTAGTTGTCATCATAGTCATATGTGGTGTTCTGACGAAATAATCCATCTAGATCCACGTCCATGTTCACCTGCTGTGGAGACAAAAAAGGTAAAACTCAGACAGAAATCAAAAACGTTGTGGTGGCTCAAGCTGGATGTCAAAAACACACTCTTCTCTCTGTGTGCAGCATCAGATGGGTGGCAGTGATGTAAAGGTTTTTAAAAATATCATCCTGGGAAGCCTGGCTGACACTTTATAAACACGCTCAGACTCATACTAAACTCACATGGTGCGATGTCACTGAATGAGGCAACTGTGGAGTGGGTTTAAATGGAAAACACAGTTCCCCTTGGTCATGCGCGCACACCCGCACGCCCGTGCACGCACACACACACACACACACGCGCACACACACACACACACACACACACACACACACACACACACACACACACACACACACACACATACTTGAAAACTAAAGGCTACACAGAAACAGAAAGCGAAATGAAGAATATATTTATAAGCATTTAAAGACAAAGAGGTTGACAAATACATGACGACTTACTGGCAGTGAAATCCAGGCTTCAGCTGCAGAGTCAGAGGATGATCTCTCAGCTCACTGTGGTCTGCTGATACTAAAACAGAACAAGTTCTGCAACCTGCGTATAAACCTTCACACCGACGGGCTTTAAACGGCAGCTACCGGGTGTTTTTGGAGGGAGGACAGATAAGATCCCGCAGCTGTCGTGCGCCCGTCAAGTCCAGCTGAAAAATGCACCACGGGCTTTCTCTTTCGACTTTGCGCTTAAACTTCAGGGATCATTAAAGTTGTAATCACACGAGAGTCGCATGTTTAAACTTGCTGAGCCCGATTTCAGAAAAAAAAAACAAAAAAACAAAACCACTGAGCAGAGTAAAGTGAAGAACAGGACGGTGAGAAAAACTGCGCTCCTCAGCCGGAAGTTTCACATCAGCGACGCATTTCTCACGCAGATTGGGAACTGAACGCCTCTGAGGCGCACAGAATGGACTTACATAGACTTTAGCTGCGGCATTAATGGCCTGTTTTGGTTCATCAAATGTCATCCCGCTCGCACAGTGTCACCGCTTTCAAATCTGCCAAGTCGCACGAAATGCAGTGTTACCCGAATAAGGATTTTCAAAATATTTTTTTCCCGCTGAAATTCACTGCAAAAAAATTAAGAGAAAAGAGACTGAAAAAGAATCTGCGCTCTTCGAAGCAGCGTAGGGTATAATTATACACTGAAATGAAACAGTACTCATGACAAATGCCTTTACTGTGGAAAACGGGCGTTTAGGTTTGAAAAATATATTGTTATACTTCCGTGTTGCTACTTTCTATGAGCGGCTTGACACGGAGCACCACGGCGTGCTGCACACAAAGCAGACAAAACGCCGCACAACGCACCGCTTCCCACTAGATGGGGCTGTTGTGTTTGTGTTTTTCAAAGTGAACAATAAAATCTGAGACCTGCTCTTATGTACAGGTCGTCAGAATCCATGCATCCAGTATCTATACATTGCTACATCCTCATTAGGGCTGCGGAGACGCTGGAGTCTCTCCCAGCTGATTTAGGACGAAGGAGGAGACACCCTGGACAGGTCACCAGTCTATCACAGTTCTACATAGAGACAAACAAACAATCATAATGACAATGTAGAATCGCCAGTTAACCTCAGCATGTTTTTGGACAGTGGGAGGAAGTACGCACAGGGAGAACATGCAAACTCCACGCAGAAAGATCCCAGGTCCAGGCCGGGACGCGAACCACAGATTTGGTTGTCGGGATGAATATGCTAAATGAAAACCACAATAAGCCATTATGATTTTATATCAGTGTTTAAAGTTGAATTATTTTTATTTGTATTATTTTTTGGAGAAAAAACACTCAACACTTTAACCTTGTAAAGTGTTTAACTTAGGTGTGCCCCCCTAAAAATCAAGTACTGCTGAGGAATGTAATACATTTACTCAAGAAAGCTACTGTTTATATTCTTTAAGTATTTTAAGATGCTTTAAATTCAAAGGGAAATGTTTCACTTATACACATTGACTTAAACTAAAACACAGTATTTAACTGTATATAAAGCAAGTTTTACATTGGTCTATAGCTGCATCATTTGTGCTGCCTGGTATGTCTTATTAGTCTCAGGGATCATGCCCTTTGGCAGTTTTACTACGGCATGTGAAGTACATTCTGCTGATTACTTTTATGCTTTTACTTAAGCAGGATTTTCAATGCAAGATTTTATGCAATGCAGCATTTTAGATTCCAGCTCCACTAATCTCACTACCAGATTTACTTGCCACATTTAAAATGTATAATGTAAAACATGTGGTCACTCATTTAAAAATGTTGTTATCCGACTGAAAATCCATCCATTATTTATACACCGCTCAATCCTCACTAGGAAGGCCGGGATGTAAACCAGTGATTAAGGCTGAACAGTAGAATATAAATAATTAAAATTATCTTCACCTGGTTCAGCTGCAACATGCTGCCTACATATCAAGACACCAAAATTAATTATGCTCAGTAATGACAGCAGTTAAGGGGACATTTTGAATGACCATTGTAGAGGATGGGAAAAAGCCTCTATTAAAAGTATTATAGAAAAACTGACACCCCACTTAAAAAAACAAAACACAGTAATACATTGTAGAGCTATTTTATTAATTGTTTTTAAATCAGATGAGAATGTCAAAAGGTCACTGTCATAACCTTTTTGTGACAGTAGGTGTCACCCAAGTGCCAGGACCAGTAAGGGAAACACCACTGAAGCGTACTGTCATGTAAGTGGCAGAATAAAATGACGCTTGCAGCGGTCACACACAGATAATTGTGTCTGTTCCTTACTGCTCCATAGTTTCTGAGAATTGTGAAGCAACAAAGCTACCGGCACAGGCACCCCTAGGCTGGAGGCCGGTAACACCATGAAACGTACTTTTGATGATACAGATACATTTTCCTTACAGTGCTTTTGTGTAATTGCCTCCTATAAAGTATATTTACCTTGCAGTATCACCTACAGGGTCTGAATACTCAACCATTGGCTGTGGTCTGTGACACTTCTATTCCTTAACATTAACGATAATCTAGGATAATCTGGAACTCCATGTGTTGCCTGTAGATGCTCTGAGAGGAAGTACTGCTAGACTGAGTTTTGTGGTGCTGCACCTCGGATAGTGTTGCTATGATGCAGAACCAGATGCATCATCCTTCCAAAGGGTGCATCGTGCCATCAATGCACCCAGTTCATTTTAGTTCCTGTACCTGTGTTCATTGCTATCAACCACAAGAAAGCTAACCTGAATAAACCTGCAGAGAAGTAATGTGACACTTTGACTCGTGGTGAACATGAGACTTTGTTTTTATTAAAAACATTCGATATAAAAATCTTTCAACTTCAACAAGAGGTTGGTTTTTAATGTCACATACAAAATTCAAAGTGAGTCATTCATTTCCTCTTTTGCAACACAGTGGACAATGTTGAAGCACACAGCTCTATATACATCATGGATAAAGTACTATAAAATGAATTTCAACATATACAGCTTTATACAGAAGATAAACAGAGTCATTGACACCGTTTTATGAGCTGAAACTTGTTTTATCGCAAACAATCTGAGAGAGAAATTTGACACAAAAAATACACTGAGTTACAGATGTGAGATATGAGTCTGAGCGCTGAGGCAGCAGTCTACCTCTTTAGTGCTGAACAAGCTTTTTTATTGGATGGTATGATGAAATGTGGATGTTTTACAAGATTTGACATATGGACACACAAATTAACAGGTTGTCATGAAATGTTTTGTTACCCCATCAGGATGTAGGCGTCTGTTCTACTCTGTGCTCCACCTCCACCTAAGGATTTTACCACAGCATTCTCTGAACCAACAACTAGAGATCAAAGCAACAATATAAGACATGCATAACAGGAGAAACATTATTCTTCTGAGAATATTTTTTATTTAAAGTATAAAATTTACTGACATGCAGTATATTTTCTCGTCACTCCACTCCAGTTCACTTTCTGCTATCTATCATGTCCACCCCACCTACGTCTTCCTTTTCCTTCACGTCACCAACAGATATCACACCATGACAGAGTAGGAGGTGTTTTCACTTTCTGCAGAACTGAATGATTGTGTGGTTCTTCGCAGCCTCCTCTCCCTCCAACCCTCCATCCCAAGCAAGCCTCTCTGTCCCAGCAGTCCCTTGCACATTCTGGCCAGCTCCCTCCTGAACTTCACCCCCACAAAGCCGTACAGCAGAGGGTTCAGGGCGCAGTGAGACAGACCTACACTTTCAGTGATCAGAGTCCCGATGTCCACCACACGGCCAAAGTGGCAACCTCCACTCACCACACCCAGCCTCTGCAGACTGTCTGCCAGCTGGAAGCAGTTGTATGGTGCCCAGCAGATAACAAACACAGACACTAAGGAGATAATGAGGCGAAGAGACTTGCGCCTTTGACGACGAGTGGCATTACACAGAGACCTGAAGATCTGGATGTAGCAGTAGAGCATGATCAGCAGGGGGACCCCAAACCCCAGAATCACACTGACCAACTGCAGGCCCACCTGCCACTGTGTTGAGTCACCAGTGTACCACATCTGGCACAAGGGCGGCCCCCGGTGGCCGACAGTGTGTACCTCTTCTACCTGTTTGAAGGCAATGTCTACTCCACTCAGGCCCAGGCAGACCACCCAGATAACAGCACATGCAAACTGGGCATGGCAGGTGTTGCGTTTCCAGCCTGAGCTGACAGCGTGAACGATGGCCAGGTATCGGTCAAAGCTGATGCAGGCCAGGAACAGGATGCCACTGTAGCGGTTCAGGGAGAAAAGGGCACCGGAGATCTTGCAAACAGCCAAGCCGAACACCCAGTGATGAGCCCACTGCACTGCAAACAGGGGCAGAGTGAAGGCCAGCAGGAGGTCAGAAATAGCCAGGTGAAGGAGGAAGGTATCCGTCAGAGAGAAGGCACAAGCTCCACCACTCTGAGAGTTTCTGTAGCGTCTGATCACACACAGCACCAGCACATTGCCTATAACAGCCAAGACAAACACCAGGCTGTATACAACAGGGGAGAACTTCTGTGCAAAACCATAGATGTCCTCCTGTAAACATGGGGCTGCAATAACTCCACTGGTTTCAGGGGGCAGCGTGTTATTGTCGTCATAATAAATATCCTCCTGTTGACAAGAAAGATAAAGAGGCTTCTGTCAAATATCTGAAGAACATGAGCAGGAAAAGCTTCCTTCACTGAAAGATTTCCATCCATCTTATAATTTTTTAAATTTAGCTCAAAATTGGAGGTATGGAGGAATGTAATTTATTTTTCATGGAAAATATCTTAGCGTAAAGTCTTATTTAGCCCTTTGTGTTTCCTGATAGCCAATGAAATAAATAAAATCCAAAATGAAATGAAAAATAAATATTTTTTAAAAATCCACTCACCCAGTAATCTGCTGTGGTTGTCATGACTTGATCCATATTTGCAGTGAAGTTGGAGGCAGCAGAACACTTGAATTTCACAAAGAGAGAAGAGAGCACACTGCTCATAAACACGTAGCTATCCTTTTCCACAGTTTCTTGTCCAGATGGTAGAGCATCAGAAAGAAGAAGTAAGCATTTCAGGAACTGAATCTTTGCACAGTTTAGACGGATACAAACATAGTGGGAATTGATGACTGTACAAGGGAAATTGTAACATATATTTTTAAAACAGGTCTGCAGTCATACACATCTGCCAGACAGACAGTGCATGACTGTTGTACTCCAAATGGAAAAATATTCAAAATTGTACACATGCATACAGCATGCTAAACATCCAGTTGATCTATGCAAACTGCTTACAGATCTTATGATCAAAAGTGAACATTTGTAGGTTCAGCCCTTAACAAACTGCTTTAACAAAACAATCCTCCACAATTAGAGGGGAAGTGAAAGTGCTTGGTTGGCAGCAATTTCAGTCTCCACTATGGTGCACCCGTGTGTTCAGCATAAATCTGAAGCATAGCACACGTCCAATGTTGTAGTAACGTGTTGATGACTTTTTAGAAGTATTTTTTTTCATCGTAGTGAGTTTCACAAAGCTCAGAATATCAAAATAAACATTTTTGATAGGATTACAACATATTTTCTGCTTTTGATTTCAACAACTTTTAAAGAAAAAAGGAGAACAGCCTCAGTGTAAATAAAATATACTGTAAAATCTGTAATGTTTTCATTGTATATCAAAAAAGGGACAAGACGAATTACCCTCTGAGATCTTATGACAGGATGCAAACTAAGAGGCTGGTACAGGACATACTGAGTACTATATAAAGAATAGGTACACGTAGAAGACAACAGGAAATGAAGTCTTTGCTTATCAATCTAGTTAAAGAAAAAACACACACTCCTGTGGGGAAACGTAAATCTTGTCTGAGTGCTTACATAGTGGTAAGGATTTCACAACTTTCTGTGAATGCCTAATATGAGGAAATGCTTCTTTGCTGCAGTGTCAAAGACCCCCCACAAAAAGTGGTATTCACTCAATATTATATTGTCATTTCAAACATTTGAGAGGGTTTTGATTTAAAAATTTGTTCAATAGAATAGACTAGAATGTCTTTATTGTCATTGAACACGTGCAATGAAACTGAAGGTGCAATCCTACCGTAGGTGTCGTGAAAAAGGTAAAAGGCTGGAATAAAGAACTTAAAGACTAGAATGAAATATAAAAGAAATAGAATTAAAATAACAAAGTGCCTAAAATGCCCTGGAGTGCAACTGAGAAATAAAAAGAATTAAAAAAACATTTTAACCACACATACACAATCATCAGTCATTTCACATCATCAGATTGTTGCACATGTATGATTGTTATTGCACTTATATTTTGTGTTAATATTTGATATTGTTTTGTATTGTGTAATTATGGCTCTTGCATAAAAAACATTTTTAATTTGTTGGTTCTGGCCTTTAATACTGATATATCTGACTGAGAGTAACAGTTCAGAGCGTGAATGACCAGGACGGGTTAGATCCCTGAGAATGGACTGTGCCCTCCTGACACAGTGGGAGCTGTAGAGTTCCTCCAGGGAATGGAGGAGGCAGCTGGTGATCCTCTGGGCCGTGGTGACAACTGTTTGGAGTGCCTTCCTGTCTGCTGCAGTGCATTTGGAAAACCACATGCAGATACAATATGTTAACTCTCTCAATTGAGAATTGATCAGAGGACACAAGCAAAAATAGAGTCTCTGCTGTACCTTTTTGATTATGGCTTTAGTGTTGGTGCTCGAGGTCAGGTTGTTCTCGATGTGCACCCTCAGGAACTGGAAGCTGGAGACCCTCTCCAATCCCCATCCCAATGTATAGGGGCTGAATATCCATTGTCCTCCTCCTGAAATCTAGGACGATCTTCTTCATCTTAGTGATGTTTAGGATGCAATTATTGTCTGTGCACCACACTGACAGCTGCTCTACTTCGTCCTGGTATTCAGACTCGTCCCCACCTGAGATGAGCCCCATCATGGTGGTATCATCAGCAAACTATATGATGTTGTTGCTAGGGTGTGTGGAGGCGCAGTCATGCATGTAGAAGGTGTAGAGTCGGGGGCTCAGCACACAGGCCTGAGGGGAGCCGGTGCTGAGGCTGATGGCTGGAGAGACACGGGGGCCTACTCTCACCCCCTGGGACTGATCACCCAAAAAATCCCTAATCCAGTGGCAGATGGAGTCAGACGGAGAAGGTACACTATATTGCCAAAAGTATTCGCTCACCCATCCAGATAATCAGAATCAGGTGTTCCAATCACTTCCATGGCCACAGGTGTATAAAATCAAGCACCTAGGCATGCAGACTGCTTTTACAAACATTTGTGAAAGAATGGGTCACTCTCAGGAGCTCAGTGAATTCCAGCATGGAACTGTGATAGGATGCCACCTGTGCAACAAATCCAGTCGTGACATTTTCTCGCTCCTAAATATTCCAATCAACTGTCAGCTGTATTATAAGAAAGTGGAAGTGTGTGGGAACGACAGCAACTCAGCCACCAAGTGGTAGGCCACGTAAACTGATGGAGTGGGGTCAGTGGATGCTGAGGCACATAGTGTGAAGAGGTCACCAACTTTCTGCAGAGTCAGTCACTACAGACCTTCAAACTTCATGTGGTCTTCAGATTAACTCAAGAACAGTGCTTCAGCAGAGAGCTTCATGGAATGGGTTTCCATGGCCGAGCAGCTGCATCCAAGCCATACATCACCAAGTGCAATGCAAAGCATTGGATGCAGTGGTGTAAAGCAGCCACCACTGGACTCTAGAGCAGTGGAGACGCCTTCTCTGGAGTGACGAATCGCGCTTCTCCATCTGGCAATCTGATGGACGAGTCTGGGTTTGGTGGTTGCCAGGAGAACATTACTTGTCAGACTGCATTGTGCCAAGTGTAAAGTTTGGTGGAGGGGGGATTATGGTGTGGGCTTGTTTTTCAGGAGCTGGGCTTGGCCCCTTACTTCCAGTGAAAGGAACTCTGAATGCTTCAGCATACCAAGACATTTTGGACAATTCCATGCTCCCAACTTAGTGGGAACAGTTTGGAGCTGGTCCCTTCCTCTTCCAACATGACTGTGCACCAGTGCACAAAGCAAGGTCCATAAAGACATGGATGACAGAGTCTGGTGTGGATGAACTTGACTGGCCTGCACGGAGTCCTGACCTCAACCTGATAGAACACCTTTGGGATGAATTAGAGCAGAGACTGAGAGCCAGGCCTTCTGGTCCAACATCAGTGTGTGACTTCACAAATGTGCTTCTGGAAGAATGGTCAAAAATTCCCATAAACACACTCCTAAACCTTGTGGACAACCTTCCCAGAAGAGCTGAAGCTGTTATAGCTGCAAAGGGTGGACCGACATCATATTGAACCCTATGGATTAGGAATGGGATGTCACTTACGTTCATATGCGAGTCAAGGCAGGTGAGCGAATACTTTTGGCAATATAGTGTATGTTTAAGAAATGTTTGACTGCAGAGTAACACGTACAGACTCTGCTGGTTGAGTTGAGCGATGAGTCACAAACACAGAGACTAGATGGAGAGGAGTCAAATCCCCTTTCGGTATTTGATATGTTTTCAAAAACAACTAATGTGTTACATTTGTGGGGAACTGAAAACTCTTGCGGTTCTGTCTGTCTGTACTGAGGGTCTTCTGGTAAATTATACTATTGTGCAACATTATCATAAATGTGTGCAATACAAACAACATTTTTAAACTTATGTGTCTGTACATTTGCTATACAATAGAGGTGTTGTAATTTAGATTTAAATCAAACCCTGCTTCAGACTAAAGCACTGTAAGATGAATAATTTATTTAAAGACACTTGAGATGTGTTCTAGAAAAATTTCTCAAGAAACATGTAAAATTATATGTTTGAGTCATGACAATAGAACCCAAATTTTCTGTTGTCTGGTTGGTGGGTGTCACTAAAATCTTAGGTTTGTTTATGATATTATCTGCTGGTTGAGTCTCTCATTACCAGCTGCAACCAGATCATAATTGTATTGCTCCTTTCCTGAAGAAGGAACACTTCCCCTTTTTCACAAACCAGGTTTGTAAATTAAAAGGAGACAAAGGAGAGAACTGACCATAAAAGCATTGTGTGACCACATAAGACAAAAGCATTCCAACTATATTAAGCAAACTTCAGCTGAGTTGTTTTGACTCAGTAAAAAAATTTTTTAAAAAATGAATAAAATCAACAAAATACAGATAAGTTACAATTTTTTAAAATTATTGTTAATACTTTAAATTTCAAGTTTGTTATTTGGCAAAAGGAAATAACACCACACAGAGTTAAACAAGCCATGTAGTTGATATACATTTTTAGGTGCCATAATTTACATTCTTTAACTTAAAAAAGCATGTAAAGTGCTGAAAATTACAACACCCCAGTTTCAGTTTACCTCAGTCTTCCATGTTATTCAATACAACTCAGTATTCAATCTCAAATCAGTCTTCTGTCCAAACTTTAAAGATGACTTTGAGCCAAAGTTATGACTAAATTCTTTGGCTGAACACAGCTGCAGCCAGATTGTGTCACCTGACTTTAATACCATGCACTGATGCACTGAATGAATATGTTTTATGAATAATAATAAATTATAAAACTCAAAGAACCATGATCTAATCAGACTGACTGAGTGTGTAGTGCTGCGTAGAAACTGCTGTCAACACCGATCAAGTGCATACAAAAACTACCATTTAGCCGTGTTTTCAAACAGGTGTCTTTAAGAATCCAAAAAGATGTACTTCTGAAAGATGTAATAAGTTTAAAATCATTAGAATAAAGTATTAAAAAGTTGGGAAAAGTCATTGTCACAATGATAAAACTGTATAAATTAAATACGCAGTTAAAGTGGACCCAGAGTCTGTCATGACCCGTCTCCCTTCCTCCTCCCTCGATCTCCCTCTTTTTTCTCTGTCTCTCTTTCTCTTGTCTTTCTCTCCTCTCTCACTCTTTTTCCTTTTGCCCTCCCTGTCTGTTCTGTGCTTCCTGCAGTCTGCTGATTGGAGACAGCTGCTGTGGTCAGCTCACCTGGAAACAGTCACACCTCATGCAGTTCTCCTGCCGATCCCTGCTTCACCCTCAGTCTGCCATAGCCCCAGATGGACCTGGTTACACCCCCTGTGTTCCTACCATTCCTGTTTTTATCACCAGCCTGCTGTGCTCTGAATCTGTCTTGTCTGCCCCCAGCCCCGCTCCAGCCTCTGCCAGCACTCAGATTCCAGATTTTAGTTGACTCCAGGCTTGATTTTACGTTCTGTTCGTTCCCCCCATTTAGTTTAGATTGGTTTAATTCTGTAGTATGCCTTCTGTTAATAAAACCTTTTTTATACTCCGCCTCTCTGCCTGTTGACTGTCTGCGATGGGGTTCTCCGACCACCCCTGTGACAGGGTCTCCAGGAACCCAGACAGGATACTGAAGTGAAGTGGTAATTATTTTCTACAGGATGGGCTGGTAAAGCAAGACTAAGGGGTGGACAGCAAGGCCACGTTTATAAATGTTTAAAGGACTAGGTAACTCAATGTTTACATGTGTTTGAGTATATGAATGAGTTGTATAGACATCAGACTAGGCAATGTCTGCACAGTATCATTAGTAAATCAAACTTTTTGAGGTTGTGGTACTAAGTAGGGCAGGGCAATAACTTTGTCTTCAACTGTATATGAACAATCTGGAGACTTAAAGAGTACAGTTAATGAGGAACCTTAAATCAACGAATGAAAAATAGGTGTTGTATTCAGGATAGTTAGGTCATATAACTCCAGCATGCACGTGTTGAGTGTCTTCTAGCACGTGTACTTATGGAGATACCATCTGTATTGCAGCATAAAAGCAGAGATCATTTTTGAAGTCAATCAGGTCTGTGCTTGAGGTCACAGCTCATTGTTTTACTCTTAGTTTTTGATGTATAAAAGCTGGGCCCATCTGTGTGTACACACACCACACCCACTCTAAAGGTAAAACCTCACTGATTAGTTGCTGGAACACAAATATGCAATATGTGGTTGCTTTGTCCTTCAGTTGTGCTTTGCTGATAAAGACTGCTTCAGGGTAAGTGCACCCTTTTGAAAGGTGTGATACGCCCCAAGTCTAAACATTAAAGTTCCTTCCTTTACATGATGTTTACACCTGCCCAAATGGTCATTGTTTGTCATGTTATAGCACCATACAAACTGGGCTCCAGTCCACAACTGATGTCACACTACATATAAGAGCTGTGGCCATAACCTGGAACCTCCTGTTTGTGGATAGAACTGGTAACCATCTTCAACTTCAGATCACACTTTAAGGAACCATACACTTACCTCCGCAGGTAAAATATGAAGAAACTTTTCTACTAAACCAAGGTTATCCAGTACTGTTATGTGGGGGTCTCTGAGTTTTCGTTTCAGTTAATTTCACTAAGTCATTCTACTAATTTAAAGCCACTCTATCCGGTTTGTTGTGCTATGTTAGTAAAGACTAAATTGTTGGTGTAAGATTTGCTTTTGGTTGGGATGAAGATCTTCAGAAGCTTTGATGATCCAGGCTGTATACAGAGAAGGATATTGGTTGGGAGGAAACAATAGCGCAAACACAGCTTAAAAATCCAACTAAATATGACAAGAACCGAGATTGTTCATATTTAATAATACTGTGACACACTTAATTTTCTGAATCTTCCTCATACTCCTTCTCAGCTACTTGCAGCCATGGCATTCCAGCCAACTGTGATCAACTCACAGCCTCAGGTCACAGTCACACAGTACACTGTGTCCTCTGGATCATCAGAATGGAGTTCAAATGTGTGCGATTGCTGTGAAGACTGCGGCATCTGTACGTGTCTACATGGGTTTGTGGAAGCGAGCTAAAGTTTACCAACAGTACAAAATGAATTCCAATATGACAATTTATCTCTCAACTCCAGGTCTTTGTGCAACATTTGTTCCTTGTATCCTGGCCTGTAAGGTGGCTCAGGATAGCGATGAGAGCTGCTGTTTGCCCTTTCTGCCCGGCGCCATGATTGCTTTAAGGACAAGTATCCGCAACAGATACCGCATTGGAGTAAGTGTGGTAAAATTGTCTAAACACTGATTAGACCACAAAATAAGTGATAAAACTGAGTCTGCACTGAAGAATGGTTCTGTAAAAAAATATATCATCCATTATTTTTTTTGAGAGTAATGATGTTTGTCACCAGTTTACTGTGTCTGTGCTTTTTCCTATAGGGCTCAGTGTGTGATGACTGGGTAGTCATGGCATGTCTGCCGCTGTGTGGACTGTGTCAAATGGCACGGGAGCAGAAGACGAGAGGATGAAAACAATGGACAAAGGAAGATGATATGTGGAAATTTGACACTTTACACAATTTCTGGTTATGAAATAAAACTTTTACATTTATTGGCATGGCCATAATTAGATATGTAATTGCCTAAAAAGTAAGAATAACAGCCTGATAATCAAACTTAGCTGCCAATTTATTTTGTTTCTTATCATATTCTGTTATTGTATACTCGTGAAGAATTCAAGAGGTTTATTGTCATATGCACAGAAAACTAGACAGCTACACTGTACAGTAAAATTCTTGCTTTGCTGATCCTTCCTTAACCAATTGTATACAATGTAGAAAAAAATGTTATATATACTTATATATAAATACATTATATTCATATTTTAAAATATTTGAAATGTGAGCAGCATGTTAGAGACTTGGAACCAGGCTAAATATTTGAGATCTTTCATCATAGGTTAAACAGCGACACACTGTGTTGAAACTGTGTTTATGCAAGGAACCAATAAAAAAAAAATAAATAAATAACTGAAGAAGGAACTGCTGAGGTTTACAGCAACAATGACTTTTCTTGTACAGTAAATCAACAAGTCAATAGTGATGAACTCACACAATGAAATACTGTTTTTTCATACAATATAATTGAGTAATATGTGTGTGTTATGTATGCATGTAATATTCTGTAAAAGTCTCATAGATGTTTAACTGACTGATGTCAATTCACTCAAGCGACAGTATTTCAGTAAAACCACATTCAATTGTTGTGCTGAGAACTTTTTCAACTTTTTCAAAATGCCTGGGCTGCAAAAAAACATTAAAATGAGAAGTATGGGTTGAACCGCTCTTTCTTTTTTGAATAAGTGTGTTTCTTAGCTGGTCAGAGCTATGTGAAGAGACAGGGTCACATGAACAACATTCATTTGAACAGGGAGCAGTGCTTTGGCAAAATATTGTTGTTAAGGTTAACTTTAAATATGGCAACATATTTAGCAACTTTCCTGATCTGACGAGAGCATGAAACTATGAGAAAGATTATTGAATTTATCACTGTTATTCTCAAACAATGTCTCAAGGAAAAGAACAAGCTTTTACAGCATAATACTTTCTTTTTGGAATCTTAAACGCACAATGGGATAGAAAAACAAACACGGATTAGTTCTGAATTACCCTGTATATAATAATGTTGCCATTCTATGTGTGGTTACTTTTTCATTTACAAAATAAAGCCCATTAATGTAGCAGTAAATTCCAAATTAGCAGCTGTTTATCCAACAATGTCAACTGTTTCATGGAATGTTTTTAACAGTATTGTGTCAACTATAATGAAATAACACAAATGTCAGGGGAAGGAGGAGGACCATAAACGCAGAATGAAAACGGAAATGAAAACATGGAAAAAGAGGAACCAAGTTATCCTAGGTTGTACAAGGTTCAAATTTCTTCTCAACTTCGAAGATAATGCAGAGTGCATGCAAACACGACAAGATCTCAGGATTCGAGGATGCTTTGAGACTATTTCTGGAAATTGGCGACACTGCAGTTTACTTCTGGTAAGATATTTTATATATTAATGCAAACTGTTTGAGTTGGTCATAAAAAAGTCATCATTAACATCGGTCTTCTTTTGGAGATCTATATTTGTCAGGTTTATTTTAAAGTAAGTAGCATGCCAAACTGTGCTTGTTAGACTTAAATCAGACTTGAAATGTTATTTAATCAATTTGCTGCTTTCACAATGTTTCAGTGTTACATCTCAGACTTTTGGAGAGCTTTACAACTGAAATACCATTCTTTAAATACCAAACAACCGACATATAAAGTATGAGTGGTGATAAAAACCTGAAGATTGCATTTGGTTTGTTCTGCTTAGAAATGAAGAATTTGCATTAATTCATTCACTCTCAGACTCATTTGAAACATGTTTTCTTTCCTCAGATTCTTGTACTGCTTTCAATTGACGAACAACCCAGAGAGTTTGCTAAGAGATGTTTTCAGCATAATAGTCAAACAAGCCCAATCAACAAAAACCCAGACGACAGTAATTTAAAGGGCTGTTTCTCTGGAGTGCAACAAGACAAAATGGCAACTCTCGTCCATCAGCTGTTGTCAGCTGCAGTTGCTCTTGCTGTTGTTCAACTCATCTGCAGTTACAGCTTTCACAACTGCATTGAAGATCCGTACTCAAACCGACAAAGTTTCCACTGCATCCGTCGAACCCAGACAAACATGAGTGCTTATACAAAAGACCTGCTGCCGTCTGCTCTCAATGTCACGATCTCCATTAGTCCTTTGTGGTACATTCCCGACAACAGCTTTGCTCATCTGTCAAACCTTCAGTACCTCAGTATAGATAATACTCAGTTGAGGACCATTGGTCAGTTAGCTTTCCAAAACCTGACTCAACTTAAGTCTCTAAATTTGTCCTTTAACAACATATCAGAACTCAACTGTTCTCTGTTTAAGTACCTGCACAACCTCACTTTCCTTTCGCTGACACACAATAAGTTAAAGCAGCTCCCCGAGGGCATTTTCTCTACTGTTCTCAGTCTAGACACCTTAATCATGAGGCAAAACCTTCTGACAAATTTCTCAGGGATTGCTAAGTCTGTGTCACATCTAACAAAACTGAAGAAATTAGACCTTTGCTTTAACGATTTCACTTCTCTCAGTCACTCAAATGAGTCACTGCCCAAAAATCTGAGTGTGCTCTATATATGTAAAAATGATCTGTATACATTCGGAAGTAACCATTCATTTCTCAGGTATATTAAAGTGCTAGATTTGTCATACAATTCTAGGCTTTCTACGCTGGCCTTTCACGGAGTGGATTTGGGACATATAAGCTATCTGCGTTTGCAATCAACAAGTGTCAAGGTAGTAGAGTTTTTAAAAATCAGTAATGTCAATGCAGGTCACGTTGATTTCTCTGGCACGGGTCTAAAGAATGACAGCATGCTCATTGAACTATGCAAAATGTTGAAGAGAAAGCAGAAAGAGATTAAAAATTTGAGGCTGGAAAATAATGGAATTAAACAACTAACAAACAACACACTGTACTACTGTCCAAAAATCACAGGGGCTTTGGATCTATCACGCAACAACCTGAAGAACATAAGATGTCTTGAATTTCTCAATAGACACAAACTAATAAATAGGTTTGATGCAGAACATAACCATCTCACCTCCCTCCCATCCTGTAAAACACAAAGTACAGTTCATTTTAAAAATCTGGAAGAACTGAGCTATCGTTACAATCGCATCCTCGTAGTTAAATATTATGCTTTCTATCATACACCAAATATCAAGACACTAAAACTCAACATAAATAATATTGCTTTTCTCCATCATCGTGCTCTCAAAGGCCTGAAAAAGCTTGAGACACTCCGTTTGGATAATAATCTCTTAACTGATTTGTTTAATGACACATTTGAAGACAATTTCAACCTGCAAGTCCTTAACTTACGCAACAATCGTATTTCTGTTATTTTCAACAGAACCTTCAGTAGCCTCAGAAATTTAACTATATTGGACTTGGGAGGCAATAAGATTACTTCTTTTCAGCCATCTGGCCTTGATGGGTTAAAAAACCTAGCTAAACTCTATCTAGATGGAAACAACCTCAAACAGATTGACGGTTCTCTCTATCGTGGTTTTCAAGATACACTCACCGTTCTGGACTTACAAAGAAATCAGATTCGCTTCCTCACCGAAAATATCAGTTCACCATTTCTGAATCTCAGTAAACTAAGTGACCTCAAACTGGATGGGCAGAGACCTTATGGCCTCACAGTCTTACCCCGAACTTTATTCCGTGGCCTCCACTCACTGAAATTTTTGTACCTTACCAACAATAACATCTTTTATCTATCTCCTGATGTCTTTGATGATCTGACAGGCTTACAGTTCCTCACATTGGATAACTGCTGTGTTGGGGTTACACAACTGCAACCAGGTGTCTTTAAAAATCTACATAATTTGACTAGATTGATTGTAGAAAATATGGGCATTCAGAATTTCTCAAAAGAGGTTTTTGGAAATCTTACAAAGTTACATACATTGCAGCTCAACCGCAATGTGATGCAGAGCATTCCTGTAGATGCACTTGAGAGTCTACCTGAACTCCGCTACCTTGACATACGTAATATGCCTTTAAGCTGCACGTGCAAGAACACCTTACTGCAAAACTACACACTGCAGAATAAAAATGTTCAGATTGTTTATCTATACCATCTGCCATGCCAACACGATGCTAAACAGAGATTTTACAACTTTGCTACAAATGTTTGTTACATAGATCTAGGGGAGTACCTGTTCTTTAGCACAGCAGCTGTGATTTTCCTGTTTACTGTCACTCCTTTACTTTATGTTAAACTCTACTGGAAAATGAAGTACAGTTACTATGTCTTCCATTCCTGGTTTAGTGAGCAGTGGAGCAGACTCAGAGAGGAGGAGGAAAAATGCAAATACGATGCATTTATTTCCTATAATTCTTTTGATGAACAATGGGTCATGGACCAGTTGCTGCCCAATCTGGAGGGAAATGGGTCATCTTTTAAACTGTGCCTACACCACCGGGACTTTGAGTTGGGCCGCTATATTGTGGATAACATCGTCTCTGCTGTGTATAGCAGCCGTAAAACTATCTGTGTGGTGAGCAGGAAATTCCTACAAAGCGAGTGGTGTTCACTGGAAATCCAACTGGCCAGCTACAGACTGTTTGATGAGCACCGGGATGTTCTACTGCTCGTGTTTCTGGAGCCAATACCTGAGAGGCAGCTGTCATCCTATCACCGCATGAGGAAAGTCATGTTAAAGAAGACTTATCTGCAGTGGCCTGGATCTGACTGTACCGACCCGGTGCAAGCCCAAGACCTTTTCTGGAATCAGTTACGGAGGGCAATTAGCACAGGGAGCAGGGTGAAAACAGAAGAAAATGATGTAAGCGTAGGTTCTGTTGCTCCTGAAAGGGAAGAAACTGAACATTCTGAGGAACACGCAGCAGAAGAAAACAGTTATTTGCTACCTTAATGAGACAGTGATACTTTAATTTGTGGTATTAATCAAAATAATCTGATCAGCATGTTAATAATTCAGTTTTTGCTGGGGGTCAAGACCTTTAAGATATGGTATGAATGCACAGTGCAATCAGCAATGTAATTTAAGATTTTGTGATTACTTAAGTTTAATATATAGCAACATTTGATATAGTATCTCTGAATTACAGAATTTCTACAAATGAACTTTCTTGCATGTAAATACAGCAATACAACAACAAAAAAACTGCTTTTACAACAGCACATTTTCAGCTAAAATTCTTAGAGAACAGTTCATTATAGCATCTGTGTTATTAATGTACACTTCTGCATAATAAAACTGTTCCAAAGATGCAAGTAATGCATAATTGTGTGTTTCTTTTTCTCAGCATGTGGTAAAAGAAGAGACAAATGAGAAGATAGCTATTGCTATTACATTACATGCTATTTTTCTAATAAAATATGAAAACACATTTTCTGTGAACAAAAAGTCTGGATGATTTGAATTAAGAGAAAATTGTTCTTTCGTTAGCCCTAAAAATGTCCACAGGCATTTCTGTATGGAAAGTTTTACCACATATTAGTATAGCCTCATAGCAGGGAAGGACCAGTGCACAGGGCTCAGTAGAGAAGAAAGAGGATTTGTGCTTCTTTCAAGCATTTGAGATGGGGGGTAATGCACCATGTCAGTGTGGTGGGATCTGGGAGGAGAGCAAGCTAAAGGGTGAAGGAACTGACTGAAAGGGAAGAGGGAATTGCTCTGATAAAAATTGGGAATTTTGGCAGGGAAAAGGGGAGAAAAAGAGTATCTGTTATCTGTAAGCGGGTCTTGCTTCTGGGGAAAGTATGTTGGCTCTGCTGGCTGTCCATCTGCCAGCTGTGCTTGGTGAGAAAAGAAGGGCTGGATGTTGGCACCACGACATTGCAGCCCAGGTCTCCTCTCTCTATCACTGGTGCAGTTCACAAAGCTATTTTCAAAGAAATCAAACATCACTGACTCTTTGCTGTTTGACCTGTTGAAACTATTTTCCTGGCGCTCAGAGGCTATTTCTTCTCTGCACAAGGTGAGAGAGGGGGTAAACCCTTCGCTTGCTGAAGGTCCTGATGGCTCAAAGTCCATGAAGAACTGGGGAGAGAAACTAGATCTGAGGACATGATCCAAAAGACTGAGAAGTAGTCACAGATCTTGTAAACCACCCACAAGTCTTCACATGAAACACCAGAAAGCATTATTTTTTGCAATTGAATTTTAAATTATCAAAGGGATAAGAGCCAAGCCATATGTGAAAAAGAGTGGCAGTGTAAACATAGGGTCTTACCTGTTCCTCATTGTGGTGCAGCTGTGGACTGAATTTCCAGTTAAAAGTCTTGCTTCCTTTCATTGTGAAAGACGTATCTACAAAGAACAAAGCAGAACTGAGCAACAGCCAATAAACTAAGCATTGCTCACAGCTGCTTTTTAAAAGAAGACACTGATGTAGATTTATTTATTATATATGTGCATTACATTAGATTTATGCTGTTCAGGCGTACTCATTCAACGACTTACAAAAACACTTAGTGAAACAATAGTCAGGTGCCCATATGAGCAGTTTTTTGTCATAATCCATCCATCCATTAGCTATACCTACTTATCCTGTGGAGAGTCACAGGAGGCTAGAGCTTGTTCTGGCTGACATTAAGAGGTTTCAACCCAGACAAGTCACCAGTTCATTGCAGGGCTAACAGTGTGAGACAGACAACTATACAGGCGCACATTCATGCCTATGGCCAGATTCACTGATTAACAATTTACAGCATGGGACTGTGGGAGGAAGCGGTAGAACACAGAGAAAAACCACACAGGCACTGAGAGAGAGGTCAAGCTACACACAGTAAGGCCACAGCTAACCAGAAGGTTCGAACGCAGAGATTTCTTGAGAGGAGACAGCACTACCACTACTCCACCGTGTTGTTCTTATATCTAAAACTGATATCACTTAAGATACATTTTTAGAAAACAGTAGAAATGTTTGTAGGAGCCTCATTTAACAGCAGATATACGTTTCAAAATATGTTGTACAGAGGACTAAAGCCTTGTATTAAGTCATAGTCGGACAAATTGAGTGGATATTACAGTCAGAAACACCTGTTTCAATGTTGGGCACCTCACTAGTATTTTAAGATGACCTGACAAACACTGAGATAATCTTTTATGTTATCATGAGTTTTAAAGGTTCCACAAGAAGCAGTGCAGAGTGGACCACAGTTTTGTCTGTATCATGCATGCACACAAGATGCACAAGCATGTGTGGAATGAGTTTTCATAAATAACACCAAAGGTGGAAACACAAGTAGCTTAAACTAAAACTATATACGACATATGATATCCATATCATTATGGTATTAGTATGGTATGTAAACAGCTGAGAATATGTTATCAATGTGAATATTTAAATTTCCAGAATAACATAATTGGTTATGTCTGTGGAAATGCACAGTCATCCAAGTTATGGTAATCCAAGAAGCTTCAGTAAAAAATAACTTGACTTCTTTTAGGATCTTGAAGGTGTTTTACCTCTTATTCAAGAGACTTCTTCAGTTCTCCAAGAGGCCTCTTAGATGAGAGGTGAAATGTTCTGAAAAACTTCGATAAGAAGTCCAATTGCATTTTACTGAAACTCCAAGGATCACGCAGTCCTGAATTTTATGATTTGAACATGTCATCTTTAATAATACTGGCCATATTGAACTTATTACTGATGATCACAGATTAAATTTGAGAACTGATATACACTACCAGTCAAAAGATTGGAGACATTTTCTCATTCATTTGAATGTAGTGTATATTTCTCAAAATAAAAATTACAAGATGGCAAAGCATAACATTTAGTTCTGATTTAATACAATTTGAGAATCCTACAGCACTTTGTATTTAAATGCCTACCTGGAGGGAAGACCTCATGTTCATCTGTCATGATTTCCTGATCCTGGACAGCGTTTGTGGGATCCATTCCAAAGCTAAAGCCTCTCTGCACCTCAAGGAGGTTTTCTTGAAGACAGGGTCCATGCTTCTCCCGCAGCGATTTCAACAGCACTTCCCTGCTCTCTGACAGAAGGTTTGCCCTTCCCAAAAGTCGGAATTCCAGACTGTCACACAAACGTACTGCCACTGCACTGACAGTCTTAGACACATTTTTGGGATTGTGTCTTCTGCACTGTACATCAAAGCTATCAGCAGCGAGTGAGCTTTGGAGTTGAAGCGGGCTTGGGTTCGGACCACTGGTTTGCTTCTGGTAGACAGGAGACTCCCGAGTCTTCGCCGTTAGTTCAAGAGTAGGCATCATTTTTCTCTTTACCTTCTTTTTTAATGTCTTCAGATTGTCTCTGTCAACAATGGGAGTCAGCTGTGACTCCATGTCCTTTTCAGACATGAAATTGCTGGTCTTAATGGTCTTGGTTGGTCCTACACTGAGGGAGCTGTGTTTAGATGAACGGACGCTTTTAAAACTTCCAAATGAACGATCAAGTTGTTGCTGTGGTCTCTGCCCTGGTGTAACATCTAATTCTTGACTATTAAACTGAAGGTTTTGACTTTCTTTCTCTTGGGAATCATAATGGGCCTTTGTAGAAGGGTCTGCTTTCTTTTTAGATGGCACAGCATCATCGGTATCAGCACCCAACAAAGGATCACAGGAGAATGGTGCAGGAATGCAAGATGATGAAGATAGATGTGAAGAAGCTTTGTATTTTTCTTTTACATGCTGTCCACTTTGCTTGAGTTTCCTCTGCTCACTCAGCAGGCGTTCAATATCAATAGACTTCACTTCATAGTTGAACAGGCCCTGGTGTCCTATCAGGCGCCTGTCTGTGATGATACTGGGCTCCAGTACAGCAGGAGCGACGCCTGGAAACTGTGTCTGTTTCTTTGAAGGACAATGACAGCTACTATGACAGCAGTTATGGAAATGTGCCATGTCTTTACTGCATTGGCGGCTGCAGTAATGGTGATGCGATTTGGTGTTTGAGGTCTCTTTCCAACCGCCTCTCATCAGACTCCTTTCCTTGCGGGTCTTCAGTCGCTTCATCTTCTGCTTCTCATCTCTCTTAGTGCAGTGATTCAATTTCTTGGAATCTGCTGTGAATCTGCTCAAGAAGCAATTTTTCTCGGATGTTTTCGATTGCTCGTTGATCTTGTCTTTATCTGGTAAAGGCCTGACACCTCCGTGTCTCATGCTGCACAGGATTCTGTAGAAATGTATCATAGTAAGTCATTTGTAAGCCTGCAGCAAATAGAAACAGAAAACCCTCTGCATGATGCTGTTGCACTCCAGTGACTACTAAAAACAAATCAAGCACTGAACTAATGTTTAAATGAGAGTGGCTGGATGAAAATTTCAAACAACTGGCAATGGGGACTTTGACCTTGAAGACTTGAATCATATAAAGTATGACATATCTAAAGTGCATGTAAAATGTATTTTTCTTAGCAGTTCATTGGCATGTTAGGGATGCATGAACGAGTCTGCTGCATTGTATAGCAAAGACAGATTATGTTAGTATACATGGCAAAACTTTCCCTTTTAATGAACATTAACACTGGTAATATGTACATTAAACCCTGAACTCAGGATCATTTCACATAGTGCAAATTATATTTACATATTTAGTGTATACTACTAAAGGCTAACCGTTTAAATCTTGAACACCTTCATACTACAAGTGAGCAGTCAAGAACAGGTCTCAGGTTATAATGTCTGACACAGAAAATGTGCCCCTAATATATCTGGACATGCAAAAACTACAATTAAAACTAACTAACCAACAAACCATTAAAGTATTAGTAAATTCACAATTTATCAAAAACTCAGTATTTCTCAGTGATATTAAGAAAAAAAAAGTCTACCAGAAAAATGAAGAATCATGATTTCACACAAAGAGGGGCTGAAAACGCGTCCATCACTGGACTTGAATATCTAAAAATATTGAGGCAAATATTGTCAGATTTTTCTCTCACTCCCTTCTAACAGTAAATACAGCAACAAACACCAGGATTGTGACAGCATCCGTGCAACTGCCTCCACTGCGGTTCCAGACATCTATCATTTTTACCAGTTAGCTTAGTAGGTGGCTGCGAAACAGGTAACGTCAACCAGGTGTAATTTAACTTCAAGCACAGGTGTTTTAAATTATAGCTGTGGCTGGTAAGAAACATAGAAACTGAACCGAACTTCAACAACTTGTAAAGCGAGACAAATGGTAACTCTAGAAAACGCAGTTGTAAACAAATGAGAAGACATTAACTGACAACCGGTTACTTACTAAAGTGGCCCACGGTCTTTTTTGTCGTACATTAATCTGTAGTTGCCCGGCAACACGCCGCAGCGCAGTCTCTCTGCGCAGCACTAACTCCCACGAACACGGCAGAGCGAATCCATTTACACAGACGAGGAGGTAACGCTGTGTCATCTTTTATCTATTTCTTCCCTTAATCAGTACTTCTTTTACTATTTATTCATACGGTATCTTCTTTAATTAATCGTCAACGACAATGTAATAATAGAACGGTTGGATAACTGTAAAATACGTGAAAACATATATATTGTTGTCCACGGAAGACAATGGTACATGCAAGTATAGCGAAAATTTACTTCCGGAAACTGAATCGGGACATAACGATATTTTGACTTAATGGTAACCTGTGTTCAGTAACGTTGCTTAATGTAGCTGCTATTTAATATTGACCCTTTTCTACCGCAGACAATATAGCCCTTTATTATTTAACATTTATATTACACGTGCATGACTGTTATCTCTGTTAAACCGCATCTATTTGTGTTTTCGCAAGGAGGCTAGCCATTGTGGCTAATTCTGTCAACATCCATTGATTTTGATGGCATTTATAACGATAGGCCTTTGGTTACGCGGTTAGTGTGCGTTATTACAAGTATCAAAAATTCTACGAGACTGCTTTCCAATACAGGTAGAGCCAAGACATGAGTGCAGAAGACTCAAACCCAGCCGCCACACCCACTCCCTGTGTAGACACCCAGGGAGATGGACGATGGATGTCTCTGGTGTGTGAAATAACCTTATTATCAGTTTTCGTTTACTTTATCCTTGAATTAAACAAAGCTGTGACATTAGATTCATTTCTAATGTCGCAAGGGTTGAGATATATGATGACTGATGATAAAGGGAGCCGTCATCAGCTGAAATTCAATTAATTTCAGAAATCTTTATTTGTCCTCTAGGAGCAATTTAAGGCAAGTAGAGCAGTTGGATCAACAAATACTTAATATAAGATGCATATATAGAAATATAGAGAAATAAGTTCGGTGCCATGTCCGTGGAACAAAACTAAACAGAAAATGGCCCGAGTTTCACACAGATCATTCAAAGCAGCTTAGAGAGAAAACAGAATACATTCTCACTGTCATTTATTTTTTTTCTGAAGATTTGTACTATTAGAATTTTGTACATAATGTATCAAATAGGAAAACACTGTTTCAAAGATACTTTTTTGGCAATGCATTCAAGTTCTGGTTTTTCCTTTTTTTTCTCTTTGTAGCATACCCGCTTTGTGTCTGACAGCAAAGACAAAGAACCTGATGTCCTGTTTGTTGGAGACTCTCTTGTTCAGCTCTTGCACCAGTTTGCGGTAAAACACAGATCACATTCATCTGTGTGTCTGATCTATACACAGTGTTTGATAGTTTGTCCTGTTCTTATAAATGTCTGTACATGCTGCTAAATTGTGTGAACATGTGGACACTTTATTGTTGCGGTTTGTCTACAGATATGGCGCCAGTTGTTCTCTCCTCTACATGCCCTTAATTTTGGAGTGGGTGGTGATGCAACACAGCATGTGCTGTGGAGACTGAGCAATGGTGAACTGGATAACATCAGCCCAAAGGTCCAAAACACTGCCAAAAATAGAGAACATGATCATGCTTGTTTATTCACACAATAAACTGATGGTGCTATCATTGAAATTCCAGTTATAATAACCCTGAACTGTCATTTGCATGTACATGATCATGTTTTCCTTTCTCTTTTGTTAATGTAGGTTGTCGTGCTATGGGTTGGCACTAACAATCATGGTCACACTGCTGAACAGATCTGTGGAGGCATCATGGCTATTGTCCAAGTCATCAAGAACAAGCTCCCCCAAGCCCACACGCTCGTACTTGTAGGTTTTTTTCAGATACATTCCTTAAGGGTAGTATTAATCAACTCACCTGCATGTTTGTTGAAAATAACAAATGAAGTTCATGCGACAGTGAAGCTGTACAGTGACCTCAACCCTGATCATGTTACCCCTTTTAGTTGAATCTTAGTTCAGCTGCAGAGTTCTGGATGCATCACAGTAGTTTAGCACTTAGATTACTGTGACCAGTTTCACTTTTTATATTTAAAAAAAAAAAAAAAATTGTAACTGATTTAAGATTCAGCTGACGTGCTGGTGAGTAAGTAATCTCATTGAACCTACTTTTCCTTTTGTGAAACACTTAAAAAAAAAGTTAACAGACTTAATAGGGGTCCATTTATTACTAAGGAGAGAAATGAAAATGCTAAAAACATTGTATCTGTTTTTCAGAGTATACTACCCAGAGGTAAAGCACCAAACCCTCTCCGGGAGCGAAATGCCAAGGTGAACAAGCTAGTCCAGGAGACTGTATCATCTCTTCCACATGCCTCTTTCCTCAATGTGGATCCTGGCTTTGTCCACTCCAATGGTAGCATCTCCCACCAAGACATGTATGACTACCTTCACCTGACCCCTCAGGGCTACCAGGCCGTGTGTGAACCCCTCCACGCTCATCTCAAGTCCATGCTAGATAAACCTGCTGAGAACTGAGCAGCCAGGTTACAAATGTACACTACCACAGTGGTCCTTGTCCCTGTTTCCACAGAGCATCACACTTTGCTCATTAAGACCTCAAGTGGTGGATAGAATCAGTTATTAAGGGCTAAGAGCTGCACAGATCATTGAAGTCCTTTCCACAGCGAGGGTTGGTGACCACTGTTACAGATAATGGGACCATACATTTTTTGTGTTAATAGTGCAGTCAAAATTTCAATGTGCTGTAGAGAGACAAAGTCCTGCCTGAATTCCCAGTTAGCACCTGTTCTACTAGCATTTACTTCCCAAAATGTTTTGTCATAGACAGATTATTTCATTTTTCTGCAGCATGATAGGAATGAAGGAATGAATATGACAGGCGATTCCAGGGTGTCTTTGCCAGTGACTCAGCAATCAAGGCAATAAAATAACATCTGAAGAGACATCCTTAAGAACACATAGATGAACGTAAACTAATCCAAGTGTTCAATGGTTAATAATAAAACTTAAAATTATGCACATTTTTATTTTTTAATGAAAACATTCTGTATGTTCAAATGTTATTGGTTGCCCCTTGTTAAAAGCTGCATTTATAACAATAGCCTGCAGATCTCATCTACTCGGCTACATTTGTAATGTATTTATCAAAGCTGATTTTACTTTAGAACATTTCATAAGTACTGATGTAGAAACCCACTATTGCAAAATACTTGGAAGAGGACCTGGTTCATTTTTGGAGTTATCTTTATTTGGCAGTACCATCAGTGTATTATCTAATGTTTTTTTGTACATGTTAATTTCAGTGTCCTAAGATTTCACTTTTGTTTGTTTACACATGCAAAAAACTGACCATTGCTGTGTACTTGCTTTTCATCATGTTTTGTTTTCTCATTAATGTCCTTCAACCTTTTCGCTTCTCCTGTTTTAACAGCAACTGTATTTCACTGTGAACAGAGATGTGTGTGAGTAGGTTGTGAAGTTGTATAGACACATCTAGTTTACTTTGCATCAGGTTCATTGTTCTCTGCAACTTACTGGCTCATTAGACCACTGAAAAGGCTTCACTTACATGCTTCTAAGAAACTTAGATAAGGATTGTGCTGCAGAACTCGCATTGTGGTCCAGAATGGATGATTGTGTAAGAGAGGAAAGAAATGCATTAAATATAAAAGCAAGATGGTTTCATTGTCCCTTGATTCGTGGATCAGATCTGTGCGCAGATACTGAGAAATTGATTGCCACTGGTGCAGAACTGTGTTTTTAGACTTCAAAAAAAGCAAAGTTCATTGAGAGTGCACATACACAGATTATGTCCAAGGGAGATTTATTGCTTTTGCATGACTGGTTTTAGGAAAATGTGGTTGTGAGCAGAGAGCTACATTTCTGAAACTTGAGGACGATGAACAAGTCTTGCTTTGCCCTCACCAGCCTCATTAATGTCAGTCCATAACTGGTATGTTTTTCAACAGTCATCACACGTAATACAATACACAAAGACCTAGAATTCTACCTCATAATAGCAAGCATAATCTTACATGTGACACTGGTATATTCTCTACTGTGGGGCTGACAGGACTGATGATGAGCACCACTTGAAATTTATGTTAAACCTGTCAGTATTGTATAGCAGTAAGTGCTTTTGCCAACAAAGATAAACTAGGTTTTGTACACAAGCCACAACCAATAAGTGAGATCAACATTAATATCTCTTCTCATTTCCTCATGTATTTAAGTGCCATATTTTAAATGACTGTAACAAATACTGAAAACAAAATATGATCACAATGGGGATCAGTAAATGAAAGCACAGTGAAAAAAAATGTGTATGACACTCTTCATCATTTAAAGTAATACAGTCATATAGTATCAGCGTTACGCACTGGAAACTCACAAACAAGGTGTCACCTGGCATTCAGATACCCTCATACTGCAGGTCAGTATCGTGTGAATCCCTCCCTTTTTTTCCCACAGAAATGAACCATTACATGACACCAAGGTTTGCTGGCAATCTTTTGTGTTATCCGCCACCACGTCTTTGGTTGGGCAAGACATGCATCATACAGTTGGCAGCTGATGAATACGCCACAGCTACAATTTCAGACATTGACACCATCCTTTATAAAGACCCAGACCGACAAACATTTCATTTCTTCACTGTGACTGCATACAGGCAGGATTTCTTTTTCTGGGCAAACAGCATTGTTCTCATTTACTACAGCATGGGACCAAGGAAGCATTTGCTGTTGATTCTTCTACTGCTAGTATTCACCGACCACAGTCAAGGTATTGTACACTTAATCAGAATAAAATGTTAATATTAATTACAAAAGTAATTTACTAATTAACCATCATGTGTATATTGTTCTGTAATGTTTTTTTTCTTTCATCAAGGTGTTCCTGAGACCTATGAACAATCCTTGATTGTCAACAAATTCACTGATTGTATGTAAAAGCTAAACTTAAAAAAATGAAAACACATTTCACAACCAGTGGTCAATCAATAAGAGTTAAATTGTTTTATTTTCATTTATTCTTTGAATTACTAATACCGGTAATTGTTTTCTTAACTTTAACATCAATTGTGTTGTAGCCA
The DNA here is from genome assembly GCF_022539595.1 of Amphiprion ocellaris. Classification (NCBI taxonomy): domain Eukaryota; kingdom Metazoa; phylum Chordata; class Actinopteri; family Pomacentridae; genus Amphiprion; species Amphiprion ocellaris. The sequence continues at coordinate 21,792,025 of NC_072774.1, forward strand.
CTGTTGTTGGAGAACTACTTACAACTCCACATCCGATTAACACCCCAAGATGGCACAACAGATCATGTAACTGCAAAGGTGAAATGAGAACTGACATATATTTATATGCATATATCTATAAGTGCATTATCCAAACCTGTTAAGTTCTTTTGTTCTTATGTATTTGGATCACCCAGGAAAGGAAAGAGAGATGGTGAGCACACACTGCCGCTGTCAGTCGTCTGCCAGACGCAATGGCAAGAACGGGAAATGTAAGTTACTTATACTGTCTGAGGTTTTTAAAGTGATAAAGTAAAACAACCTAAAATCAGTAAGATCAGTGAAAAGAAACGTTGTGTGTTAAGTATATTATCATGACTCAGACTGAAAGGTGATTATGAACTCAAAGACTCTTACAAAATGTTACTTACAGATATTTAGATGCTAACTCAGCCTATCTTTTCCTTATCTGTCTGAATTTACTTAAACCACAAGGGAAAAAACTGTGCCAGCTGGAAAAAAACAAGAATCTGCAGAAGTGCCACAAGTTTTCCAAACTGAAGACAAACAATAAATCCAAGTTCGGTCCCAGTGTGCCCATATGAGCAAGACAAGGAAACTCTCATATATACTCTGCCTATATATCAATATTTTGCAATTATCACTGTCACACATATTTCTTTGTAAGACTTACTGTTATATCCTCCTCAATAAAGTCCTCACACAAATGATTACAGTGTTTTTTATTGATAAAGAAATAATTACAGTGAATCGAGGTATAATAAAGCAAATTCATTATGCTTAACAAAAAAAACTGCAAGTGTTCAGAATGGAGATATGTAATTTGTATCATAGGAGCATGGATATATTATGTAGAAACACACATGTTTTACCCTTGTGAAAATAATGAAGGTAAAATGTTTATCTGAAGTTCAGTACCAGGACCACACCTCAAACTCTCCCCTTCCTGTCATACATCTATAAATGTTGACCAGCTCTGCATACCAGTCTGTTCTTGTTTGCCGTTGCTCCACTTCCCCTTGCCTTTCTTCTTGCTCTTTTCTTCCTCTTTTGTCCCTCTCTTAGGGAGCCAGCACCAGGACCTGCCTCTGATCCTCAGTAAAGCCTTTACCTACACTGCAGCTGCTTATCTTACCTCTGATCAACATTTCACTTATGATATCAGTTAATAAAAAATCACCTCATTGATGGTATGGTCCTTGATATTGAATGCAAGTTTACTGAAGTACTTTCACTAAAATGACTCCTGGGAAGTCCAAACAGTGACTAACACAGATACTTTTACTTGCTAATATTTATAGTATTTAACATAAAAAACAAAACAAGCATTGCAATAAATAAATAATTTGCCTTTTCACTGTTAGTGTTAATTTTACATTAAGAGTGTGGATTATACTTTGACTGTCTCAATCATTTTAAAGGAAGATTGTCATGAAAGACTGTAAAAGAAGCAGGAGGCCTTTTGGGCTGACTGGACTTTTCTGTGTGGAGGATCAGTTGAACAGCACAGAGGTGGAAAAAGCAAACAGAGCCATTAACATCAGACTGCTGTGGGATGAGAAGTGGATGGCAGAGGCATGACCTGGGAATGGAGAGAGAAATTTCAGTGATTCTGAGAGGAAAAGAAAGAATGTTACTGTATACCACATGGATCATCTACAGTTGTATAGCACCTACACCGGTAGTGTTTTAACCATACTGATGAAAATAATTTAGATGAATGCAATTATTCTATGAACCCTAAGAAAATAATTGGTCATGTTTCACTCATATTTTGCTTGTCAGTTCATCAGATATCACAAAGAATCTATTATGGAGATACTGTACTGACCACATCAAAAATAGACAGAGAGGAGTTGTAAGGTTCACTCACCGCTGACAGCAAATGTTTTACTTTGGTACATTGTGATGTTGGTCACAGGGTTCCTCGCCTTACAAATGTACGTCCCCTCACTTTCTTTTGTCACAGAGAATGTAATAACAGGTCCATTCGTTAGAGGGTTTGACTGATTGTTTAAGAACCAGTAGAAATGACACTCAGGCCGAGAATCAGCAGAACATGTCAGAGACATGCCAGAGGTGCCCAGTTCTGCTGAATCTGGACCAGAGATAGTCACACTCAGGGGCCCATCTGCAACCACACAGAAGAAGTTAGTCAAAATTAGAGTAAAATGACAATTGTTATGTACAAACATTTTTTAGAATTATTTGCGCACATCTAAAAGGGTAAATTCACATTTATTCTGTGTAGCATTTGAATGGCTTACAAAACTCATTTAGGTATTTCTGGTTAAATGCACTCTGCACATTATAATTACTGGTTTAAGTTTAGGTGCTGAAACGCTGAATGTAGAAAGCTTAATCTCAGAGCAACAGGGTACTCGTGTAACTTATCGCTGGTAAAGGAGCACAGTTATTGAGAGGTGATCTAAGTGTATTTTGCTTGATCGAACACACATTATTAAATAATAATACCAAATGTAACATGAGTGTATTAGATTTTATTAAAAATATTAATGTATTAATTAACTTAATAAAAATTAAGTACCTATTGTAACAGCAGGAAAGCAAGTTTTCACTCTACGATACTCACAATTCACCAGGAGTATGTACGGTACACTCTCATGCTGAGCAGCCTGATTGGTAGCAACACACTGATATGACCCATCATTGTAAGTTGTCACTGGGGTGAAGTGCAGCATGTTCTTTTCAATGTGGTACGATGAATGTGGGTTTGTCATGTTGAGTTTCATGTTGTCCTTCATCCAGTAGATCGTGTCATAGGGTCCACCAACATCACAGGTGAGAGTGAAGTTTTCATTGTTTATTGGAGTCGTGCTGTTTTGGACCATCACTGACTCTATGGCCTCTATAGACACAAAACACAGTGAGTCATATGGGCAAGACGTCTTGATTGCACGTCATGCTTTTAAACAGTTGTAGTCTAAGACACAATATAAACCAATATTCAATCAGTCGTGTTAAAAAAAAATGTGTCATTGATTTCCTTCCCATAGTCAAATTTTCATACCAATGACTGTGAGCATTGCAGAGTTTGTACTGTTCTTTCCTGTCACATTATTGTAGGCCATACAGGTGTATTCTCCAGTCATATTTAAAGACAAAGGACCAGCTTTAAACACTGAAGTATTGGCCACCATGGAGCCATTATACCACCAGCTAAAGTGGCTGGGCGGAACCGACATGGCAGAACAGTTGAAGACCGCATATCCTCCTGTCTCTGCAAAATCTGGCCCCTGAATGATGGGTGTTTCTGGTCCAACTGCAACAGCAAAGGAGATGGTTGACTTTGACTCCAAAAATCTAATAGTGTGTAGCAACATGTTGCATGAAAATGTCATACTCACAGTTGACAAGGAGCATGTGCAGAGGGCTGGTCATGTTTCCAACAGCGTTAACAGCCATACACTGGTAGTCGCCAGTATCATAATGATTCAGTGGGATGAAGCTGACTGTCTTGTTATCCATGGAGAAAACAGTTCTGTTGTTTTCATGCAGCAGCTCACCATTCTTCATCCAGTAAACATGATCAGCAGGTCCAGTAACATTGCATGTTAAATTATATGAATTACCTTCTGTGGCAAGATTATCTGGTGCTTCTACTTGCACATTTTCTATTGGATCTGAAAACGAAGCAAAACACAGAATTGTATAGTCCTTTTTCAGAAAACATTTTTGCATAAACATATAAGTAGCAAATATCCACATCTCACCTACAACAGTGAGCATGATGTAGGCACTGCTGTTTTGGCCAGTGACATTGTTAAAGGCCATGCAGATGTACTTCCTGACTGTTTCTTTGGGAAGATGAGGGGTAATGTACTCGGACATGTTGGAGACTAGAGAACCATTGAAGTACCATTTGTAGTGGCTTGGGGGGTTAGATGATGCATAGCAGCTGAATGTGACATTGTCTCCTGTCTTTACCGCGGTCGGTCCCGTGATAGTTGGCATCTCTGGTCCATCTAAATGCATGGACATTAATGTAAACCACAAGAAATATGTTCACATGACTTTCCAGACATTCACATAATGCAGAACAGTGCATGGGAGTAAAATTTGGTTGGTATTTTATGAATAATCTACTAGATATGTTCACATTTGCTAATATCTTATCAGATGGCTTGTTTAGTTAATGACTGTTAGAGCATAACTTACAGATAACGTTAACTGTGTAGGGACTGCTGGTCATGTTGCTCACAGAATTAAAAGCCTGACACTTGTAATGTCCATTGTCTGAAGGTTGGACTGAGTTTAATGTTAGTGTCTTGTTATTCATGCCAAAGACTGTTGCATTGTCAGCAGAAATAGGCTGGCCATTCATCCACCACAGAATGGTGTCAGCAGATCCAGCCACTTCACACTGAAGAGTGAATGGCTCATGAAGCATGGCTGGTCCACTGGTAGGTTTCACCACAACTGCTGTTATTGGATCTATAAGAAGAAAAGAGAAATGCATTGCTCAAATTCAGACATGGACGAGGCTTGAATGAATGTGGCACATGCTGCTAGAATTTCAAATAATGGTTCAGTATTTTGGAAAGTTTGCTCAATCGTTGTGAAAACAGTTAGGTGTGGACAATGGCACTACCCTTATTTAGGTAGCAGAACCACACCTGAAACATTCTGTTTTCAGTCATATGTCTAGAAATGCCTGCCTGCTCTGCACACCCGTGTCCTGCCCTCCCTCTCCTTCTGCCTCTCTGCTCTTTCTGAATTGTCAGTAAAGCTTTTTCCACACCACAGCTGCTTACCTTACCTCTCATCACACCTGTTGATGGGAGGTAAAAGCATGTGAATAACACGTCAGAAGGATAGCAGCCAGCAGCAAGGCTAGCTTAGCTTAGCATGAAGGTGGGAAACAGATACCCTGTGATGTGACTTGCTGTTTTTCACATGCTTTTTATTGACACCTAGCTAATACACTAACGCTAACACAGATTGGCTCTTTTACAAAATCTACCCATCAACACATATGATGATGAAGTGTCACAATATATTTTTAATCACAAACAACTACAATTACCACACTACTCCAGGAACCAGTCAGGCTGCAGTTTACATAACAAATTGTTAAACGTGTTGTCTCCCTTGCAATCTTATGACAACAAAATCTCATGACGCCACGACGTCTATAAGAACAAGAAATGTTATGGCTCATAAACCACAGCTCTTTCTTTTTCCTGAAGCTCTTTGCATGAAAGAATGTTTAACTGTCATCTTACTCTCAATAAGAAATAAATAGGCATGTTTCCTAAATGTATTATTTCTTCAGAATGATCAAATATCTAATAGAGGAAAGTCACCTTCGTAAATACTACAATTCCAACCTTACCTAAAACCTGAATCATTGCACTTGCGCTGCTGAACCTGGACGTGACTGTGTTGTGAAGTACGCATGTGTAATGTCCTGAGTTGCCCTGTGTAACATTCTCTAGTTGAAGCTGTGGGCCAGATTGGTTCAGGTACACTCCATCAACAATCCACTTGATCATCGCTGGAGGGCTGGACTCCGCTGAGCATGACAGTGTGATTTTAGATCCTGTTTTGTACGTGTCCTTCATGGGTGTGATCATCATCGTTGTGTTACTTGGACCATCTGATGATAAAACAACAGGGAAATTGTTTTAGGGATTAATGTTAGGGTTGCAGATGTCTATATATACAGATTTGTTGGTTGAAACTTACAGCTGATGTTCAGATGTACAGGGGCACTGATTTCATGGCTAATGCCATTAGACACTTTGCACCTGAACGGTCCCTGGTAATGGTGAGTCACATTGAGTATGGTGAGAGTGGCATTTCCATTGCTGAGAAGTACTTGTCCACCAGCTGTTACTGTAGAGTTGCCGTCCAGCCATTCAAAGGACAGAGATGAGCCGTTGGACACAGAGCACATGAGAACTGCTGTGTCATTATATTCAACCAGGTTGGTTTCTTTTGCCCACAGAGTCACATTTGAAATCGGCACTGCAGAGAATGACATAACAAGCCATTTGTTAGGTTTTACAGAAATGTGGAACTGTAGCAGACAATAAACCATGTTTTCTCTCTTAATAGAAGATAGACATGTAAGCTCATATGGTTTAAACTGAAATCTGATTCAAACCAACATTTCTATTAACCTTGCTAGTGCCTTGACTCCGTGGCTAGCACTGCTGTTCTGGTGGGTGACATTATAAAACAGAAAATAAGGGTAGTGAATAGTGTCAGATGCTCATGTAAAACGGACAAGATTTCAAACAATGGTGTGAACACATGTAACGGTAATCTCTGTGAACCAATAGCTCAGGGGTTTGCTCTGTTTCTATTTTCTGACAATTTCCATCAGCTCATGGATTTCTCTATACAGTCATCTATTACAGGCACAGCACAGCCTGAAGTACTGATAGTACAACTCACCAGCACTGGGTGCTGCCTATCGGCAGGGAAACCTGGCCATTCAGACTAAAGTGGGCTTTAAGGGAGAGGGGACTTAAAGAGACACAGCCTAAAATGACTTGTTTCAACTCTAAATAAGGATTTTTTGAACTATGAATCATGTGAAGCTGCCCAAGTGGAGTTCCAGAATAAAAACACAGAGCTGAAAATGAACATAATAGGTCCTGTTAAATTAGCAGAATCATGTCTCTTTGAGGATAAATTGTAATAACTTCGACCAAATAATAGATTAAGTGCTACTATTTAGTCAAAATTTTTGTTTGTTGGATGGCCATAGCTGCACTTTGTGTTTAGTGCAGCATTGTCTGTGTGAGCAGTACTTTGATTTTCAAAGTACTGCTCACAGTTGTTGTATTACTTGTTTTAATACATAAATAATAATTTATGTTTTAATACATTTTCATGTATGTCTCTCACTGTATATTTTATAAAATCAGTGCGAAATTATTCTATTTTCTCAACTGACAACTGAAACTAAGAACTGAGACTCATCGAAGTGTTGCTAAAGACAAAGAAATCGATTTTTTTTTGTTTATCGAATCAACATTTTACAAATACAGCAGCAAATAACTGAAAATACTATTTATTATTTGTAGTTTTTGAATGTTAGCAGATTTTCAATACAATACAGGATCAACATACAGGTTTGGAGAGGTCATTTCAGTGTTACTGCATATGCATATGGTGATATTTACTTAAAATGCATTGTATACTGTAGTTAGTAAACAGGAAAAGCAAGAACATCCTTACCTTGGACTGACAGTGTTAACTGTGCACGAAAAACATTCAAATCCTCTAATGTGTATATTCCTGAGTCATCGAGCGTCAGTGACCTTAAAGTCAGTGATGAAGTGGATGAATTGTATGTTACCCTGTCCCTCCAAGAGTTAGCTATGGCTTGAATTTGTGGGGATATGAACACAATGAGATTATTGTTGAATATCCATGTTCCTGTAGAGACGTGGACCGTGCTGGAAAGTGTTACGCTGCTGCCCACTGGTACAGGGTTCTGAGAGGCAGTAATGCTCTGACTGTACACATGATCTAGAAACGGAGAAGGAGGAAAAATATTCACAAACTGTTTAAATGTAAGGAATACAAGACAACTATTAAAACAGCGAAATGTACCCAAGTAGCACTAATTAAAAAACATTTTTGTAAAATGGTAATCAAGATCTATAAATTGACTAATGCAATGGGAATAAAATCATGGTAATTAAATGGATTAAAATATCAAAAATATTTCAGTTTTACCAGAAAAGGCAATCGTTGTCAGGATCAGGACGAACACCACTGGAGATTCCATTATATTCTTCAATTTCTACTTTCTTGCAGTTCTTTGTCAGCTAAATGGACTGGACTGAACTAATTCAAATCTGGCAATACTGTATTATCACAGCTCTGAAATCAGCTAATATTTGCTCTACATCACTCCAGCTCTCTGTTCTTGTGATGCAAATGCTTACCACTGGTCAGCCATCACCCTGCCACACCTTGTTTCGCCCTGATATACTGAGGTTTTAGTGGAGAACACCTAGGAGTGTCCATTTACTGTAAACGCAAACCTGGCATTTGGAAACTTCCAGAACTGCACGAGGATATTTTGTAAATATGCTGTCTGACTCAGAACTCTAACAAGAATGACAAATAACTCAGTGGAGGAAAGTGCTCTCGGCAAAAAATTATCAGCAATATTCTCGACAGTATCTCTGAACAAATCAGAGAATTTTTAAATACAATGCTTTAAATCTAGCTTGAAAAATGTTTGTCAAATGGCTCTAATGATTAATAATAACAAACAATAGACTTTTTATTGTTATGTTTTGTTGACAATAAATGATAATTAGATCAGCCACAACATATAAGATTCAAGGCAATGAACATTTCCTCATTTCTTAAGACGGCACAAAGTATATTCTAAGTGTTTTGCAGCACGTGGAAGAATGGAAGACCTCTAGCTAAAAATTTCTGCAACAACTATGTGCTCAATGATTTTAATCAAGGCTCACACACACACACACACACACACACACATATATATATCCCGTGTTTGATTAATGTGATTGCAGTTGTTAAGTTTTCTGCTGATTTTAAGTGCTTCTTATCACGCAGACTTCATTTGTTTGCTTTTGGTTTGGTTCGTTAATCGGTAAACATAACATGATAACATACAAGGACAAAAATATCTGACAACAGCAACACAAATCACACTCACTTGTAATAATAATGTGCATATATTTGTAATTTATTTGCAGAATCAAAACATACATACAGAAAAATTTATGACACTTTATGAAACAACAGACTCTCTCTCTCTCTCACACACACGTGATTATTCATTTCAAATGTTTCTTATATAAATGTAAACATTTAGTTAAGCATTTGATTAATTAGGGGCCCAAAAGTGGAATCATACAAAAGGTCTGACAGTAAAAAAAAGTCGACTGCCGTTTTTTCAGTCCTCTTTCTTGCCATGCCGACACATTCCACAGTGATTTTACTTTAAGTTTCATATGATCCCTTTTTATTCACTGGATCAAAGTCATCTGTGGGCTGTAAGAGTCACAAACGTCTGTGAAAGAGAAGCAGTTATTTAACATATTTGTCATTGCCATTAATAATCCTGCTGTAGGTGTGTCCATTGTGGCACTAAATCTTTTCTTCCCTCTTCTTTAGTTAAATTTTAACAATGATTGCATATTCATATTGTACACTCATTTACCTAGAAAATGTTTATGACAAAGAAAATGTAGAAGACATTCTATTAAAACAGGTTAACTAAACCAGAACTGATCTATCAAAAATCAAGTAAAATCTTTTACTATACTTAAATAATATATATTTTGGACTATTTAATTCACTTAATGACTTACTAACCCTTACAAATGATGTGAATTAATAATGGCACACCAGTTTGCTTTTCTGAGGGAAACATGGTAAGGAATGTATGCATAATGTCAGTCTAGAAATGAAAATATTTTCTGAAGTGTATATGCCGATACATACAACTTACCTGGCTATGAAAAGAGGAATCCAGCGAGTAACAGAGAAAGGAGTAGCATATTCACTGCATGCTGGTCAGATCCTGACTCTGTATAGAGATGAAAACAAACAAAGAATCAAGTACAGAACATATGGAGAATCATGGAAGTTGTTACCACTATAGTAACACACTCACTTGCTATTATGATGTGTGTGGTGATATTGTCATGCATGTTGGTATAGTTGTTAAAGGCCAGACAGGAATATGGACCACTTTGGTCTTCACCGACGTGTGACAGCTCCAACAGAGGACCTGTTACATTCACAAGCTCTCCCCTGAATGCCCACTGAAGCTGAGCTGGGGGATTGGACTGCGATGAACATAGTATGGTCAGATTAGATCCAGCTGAAAAGGAAGTTGTGTTCTGTCCGTTCACTGTGAGAGCCATGTTATCTGGGCCATCTGGGAAGCGAGACATACAGCGGAACAGACATTTGTACTTGAGCTGGACAATTGTAAGTGGAGATTTGCAGCAAATATTGATTAAATTGACACTGTCCTACTCACAGCTGATTGTGAAGTTGACCGAATCACTGCTGCTATTACTGACAGGATTGAACACACAACATCTGAATGGTCCCTGGTCGTAGCGAGTCACATTTACGACAGTGAGAGTAGAGCCTCCATCAGTGAGCTGGAGTCTGCCAGTGGCTGAAACCTCAGAGCTGCCATTCATCCAGAGATAAGAGAAGGAGGACCCAGAGGAGACAGAGCATGTGAGCTCGGCTGAACTGTTGAACTCCATCAGCTCGGTTTGATTCACATTGAGTGTCACATTTGAAATGGGCTCTGTGGGAGACAAGTGAATGCAACAAAGTGTTTATCAATGTACTGTACACTATGAAGCTTTGGCTCATTAGTATTAAATTATGCCTCAGCAAGCAACATTTAATGCAAAGGTTGTATTGGTCCCTTTATTTAGATAGACCTGTACAATGTAATGCAGTGTAATACATTAAAAATATAAAAACAGCCCTGTCATCACATCTTTGTTTACAAAGCTCAAAATATTTTTGCTGACATTGTTGAAAATGTGTTTGTTACTAAGGTCATTGTATCAAGACAAATTGTACATTTTCTTCCAATTTGCCTTTTTTGCTCCGCCAAGGAACACGGAGGAGTTGTGTGACGATCAGTGTACGTTTGTCTGTTTGTCTGTGTGAAACATTACTCAAAAACAGATTAACAGATTTGGATGAAATTTTAAGGGAAGGTCAGAAATGACACAAGGATCAACTGATTAGATCTTGGCAGTGATGCGGCTTATTGTCTGGATCCACGGATTTGTTAAAGATTTCTGTATCATTGCGAGATAGCGGCACAGCGATCCTGCTACAAATCCAGCACTGCAGACTTACTGGGACTTATCCTTCAGGAATCATACAATGACTGAGCAGCCTTGACAGTGTACTGCGCTCTCCATGCTTTTGTTGTTTCTTTTTACCACCACCATAACTAAGCAAGACATCTCATATAATGTAACAAAGAAGCAAACAAACAAGAATATTCTAAACATAATTAAAGCAGACTATAGCAGAGCAGTTGAATTGAACTTCATAGGTCAGTGTAGCATATATAGTAAACACTGAGTGTCTATACAGTTATACTGTCAGCCTAAGAAGATAGAATATTTTTATTATGGCCACTTACAGTGTTTTGTGGCAGCACATCTAAGGTATAACTGGAACGTCCCAAATTTCTGACCTGACATGTCAATAACATTATTGACTTCAAAATAAAAATTCAACAATAAAAGATGCCCCCACATAAAGTTTCATAGTCTGTCATTGCTGGTGTGTAATTCATCATGAATCTATTATTCTAGAATAATAATAAAACTCACAAATTGTCAGTTGCTTTTATTCTCATCTGACATGGATATTTAAACCACAATAAAATGATGATAATTAAAGAAATAACTACTTTCAACTTGTCAATCTTTGTTACTGAGAATGCTTTAAGAGAAAAAAAACATACTCTCTCTAACCGAAGATTGAAATGACTCATCAGATTTTAAGTGGTTCTAAATAATCTATGATAATCTTTTTTTTTTTTTTTTTTGGTTGTTGTTGTTGCATAGGAAAGAATAGAAATGTAGTTAGCGATGACACAGCAGGAATGGGCTCCGTAAAACTAAAGGATCAAGCAAGGATCAAGGAGATTGTTGTCAGACACACAGACTGACAGACACTAACCAGAGGACACCGTCATGTGAACTAAACTGCAGCAAACCAAAACACACATGGACTGCTACAGAGTTTCCTGGTTGTCAGTCCAAATATCACGAGGCAGAGACATAAATTCCTACAACTCTTTTCTGAATATTGTCTAGGGATCCTTTTTCATCACAACAGAAACCTGTTCCAGTAAAAAGGGTAGAGTAAACACGTCATCAGCACATTTTGTCCTCCCTCTTCCCCTTTATGTGCATAGCTGTATACGTGTTCAGTGTTCGTTACAAAATGTGAAACTGTGAAAATGCTCTTTTTATGCTTCCATTTGCTTGGTTTTATATACTTTAAGTGGTAGCCTCTTTCTTGATTGTGTATTTATTTGCTCTTAATAAGTGAGCATGTCTTGCCTTGTTTTCTCAGCCTACATCACTTAATTTATTACATTGTCCATTTGCCACTAGAACAACTAATTTATTTATGGCTATAAATCTATGTATATATATTCTCAATTTATTTGCTTGGGTCATTCAGGTTAAACTTATCAGACAAAATGTCAGACTACATTTTCAAGTAAGGAAAAAAAAATCAGGAAACAGATTTGGGGTTAAATGATATATGCCCCTCGGGCATTTAGACTTTATCTCAGTGTTTACTCAACATTAGTCACAGTTTATTCAAAACATTACTACCCAAAATAAATGCCAGTAATAAAACTGATAAAATTCATTATGCAGAATGAATAATGGCTGATGTCTGTGACAGCATTTGCTTCCTGAAATGCCCGTCAACAAATCATTTAGCAAATAATGCTACTAATAACAAAAATTAAACCTGGACTCTTGTAATGAGTTTCGAAAGATTCCCAAACATTTCACAAAGGCAGACAGGACAGCGATTATGACTAAGTGGCACTCAATCAAATGAAGCTACACTCTTTTGGTTTTGCATCATTGTCCTTTAAACAGGTCACATACACATGCTACCGAAATCTTTAGAACCTTGTGAAATGACCTATTATAGACTGTCAGTTATTACTCTAAATGTTGATTATCGGTGCTCATTTATTTAGGCTCACCTAGAACAGTGATGGAAGCATTGGCCTTAAGCTGGGGGTCACTGCTCTGCACCACATAGACTCCTGAGTCATCCACAGTGACAGAGCTCAGAGTGAGATCTCCTGTGTGGACATTGACTGACGCTCTGCCACTGTGGCTGGGGAAAACCGCCTGCTGGTTTCCAAGCCAGGTGAGGATGAGAGACTCTCCCACTGCCCAAGTGCCACTTCTGAGACTGGCAGACAGAGACAGTGTCACTGTTTGTCCGACTGCAGCAGGGTTGATGGAGGGCTGCACCTCAACAGCGCCAGAGGCCAGAAAACCTACAAAACAGAAAAATTTACAGTACTTGACTCAAAAGACTTACTGACACTTCCATTTTTAACCAATATAGTGAAGTTAAAATCACAAATCAATAAAACTAACAGGGCCTACCTTGTATTAAAGCTAGGAGTAGAATTGCTGAGATCCCATTGCTCTTCTTCTCCATTTTGTTTCAGTGGTCTGACAGTTTCTTTGCTATTTCTCTTCTAATATAGATGTTCATTGTATGTTCAGCCCCCAACCCATAGCAACCACAGGTCTTATCTGCAGGTGTTTCTCATTAGTTGGTGGTCACTCTTATCCAACTCACAAAAGGTGAATGCATTGTTGTTTACCATCCTGGGTGAATTTTTTGACAACGGCAAACCGGCAAAATGACAAATTATGACAGAAGGTATGTGGGGTGTGATTGGGGAGTAGGGGGTTGTGCTTGCTGTTATTTCCTTCATTTAAATTTTTTATTTACTTTTTTTCAGAGGGTTGTGGGGGGCTAAAAACTATACATTTTGTGGTAGGCTAAAGCTGTTTTTTTCTACATCATCGCCTTGTCCTGTACACCTACTTTTTCTTACATACTGAAAGGCAGGAGTTAGTAAAAAATGCAGAGCAGAGTTTCTTTACTTTCCACCCCTACGCCTGCAAGTTTCGGTGTACACACCTGCCATGTGACACTTTATTGGCTCAGTATTGTTTTTTAAGCTCTCTCTCTCTCTCTCTCTCTCTCTCTGTGTGTGTGTGTGTGTGTGTGTGTGTGTGTGTGTGTGTGTGTGTGTGTGTGTGTGTGTGTGTGTGTGTGTGTGTGTGTGTGTGTGAGAGAGAAACACTAAGACTTCCTATTAATACTCGCCATGTTTTCAGCAATTTTACACTCAAAATGAAATAAAACCTACAAATTGCCATTGCTCTTTGTGTTGCTTGTAAACCTGCTCTGTGCACAGAATCTTGGTCACAGCTGACTAGTTTTCATTGAAGAGGCAGTGAACAAAATATGCAGTATTAGATTTTAAGTCACCATGTTCCTGGACAAATATATCATTGTGTAACTTTTACAATTTAAGCAATGAATTTCATTTCTGTTTAAGACATTCAGAAATGCTCTCTCTTTACCATTACATGTTGAGTAGGCAAACAGCTCCATTACACAATGCAACTCAGTCAACAAATGTGACATTATTTGAGCTGTGGTGGAGCAAAGTTCAGTGTCTGAGCACACCTGTCTTGCACCTGACATACAAAAGAAATGATTCATGTCCAGGTGATTTGCAGAGCATACATATGAGTGTGAACAGCAGCCATAAACACCAGATATTCCAGAATTTAAACCTTAGTTTTCTAATTACTGGATCAAATGTATCGTCACCAGGTCTCAATAACTACATATTATATATTTCATAACGTGTGTGTGTGTGTGTGTGTGTGTGTGTGTGTGTGTGTGTGTGTGTGTGTGTGTGTGTGTGTGTGTGTGTGTGTGTGTGTGTGTGTGTGTGTGTGTGTGACAGAGAGAGCAAGAGAGAGATGAACATTAAATACCTCATATATACTGCATAGTATAATTAGTAATGCATTATATGAAACATCACTAACTTTTGAACTACTTTGTATACTACCCAGTAAGTTAATCTACAATATTACAACACAATTTATTAATTGGCAGTATTTAAATAATCATCTATCATTATAGTTCTGATAGTATGACTTTTAAAAGAAACTAGTTGTCAAATAAGTGTAGTGGACAAAAAGTATAGCACTTCCCTCTGAAATGTATTGAAGGTCAAGTGGATGTAGATTGTCTTATCATTTTTTAAAGTAAACTTACCAAAACTTGGTTGCATTATGTTTCAAATACATGCTTTATGTAAAGTTTCATTTCACATTTGAAAGCAAGAAGAATAAGAAAATGCAGACTGCTGTTCAATCTCTTCAAAAGTATAGCTAGACATGTGCAAGCATGTGAATGTTTGGGTAGTAAGCAGTGTGATTGTATGCTTCTGTACTTCTGTTTGTTATTAATGCTTCCTGGTCATATTGTGGCTTGAGGGAAACAAAAAATTAAGTAAACTCGTGTGAATTTAATGATAATGACACAGTTGTTTATTGCATTGGTTTGCTTGTAGTGCGATGGTGCTTTAAAACTTTGAGTCCTGCATCTTTGCCATTGCTATTTACATTAGGGACCACAATGTGGTCACTGCATTGTCTGGTGAGTATGAAAATGATGTGACTCATAAGCTAATTTACATCAGGGACCACAATGTAAATGACAGGATCATGGGCTTCACTTCATCATTGTTAGATGGTATCATCAGTTGTGAAACCGAGCTAAACATACAGTAGGCTACAAGTATTCGGTTTCTCTACTTCTTCTGTTACTGTGAACACAGCACCTCCCTTTGGTAAGAAAACAGTAACAGAAACACAAAATTGAACTTACAGTAAAAGCAAAGCAAAAGATTGAAAATAAAATAAAAGAACAGAACAAGAAAAAATATCCAAAAATAATCCAGGATGCATAATTGATGGTTTTAAAACATTTAACCCCTTTCTGTGATTTAAGTATTAAATGTTTAGAAATCTAAAAAGTTTCAGCATATTTTTCTGTCATTAATATGCATTCAAAATTATGTAATATATATTAACAATGAAATTTTAAAAAAAGCTTAATGGACAAACAGCACAAGATCATGGAAATCATTGTTTTGGGCTAGTTAATTATATGAGGTACGCAGACACTGTGCCCCTGTACAGCAGTTAACTGCCTGCTGTTCTTGTCTTAACACATTTGTAACAACACCCAACATTTGTAGTTTACAAAACCACAACAGATACGGTAGACATTTACAGATATATAGTAAATTAAATCAAAACCAAACAGAAAGTGTTTTAGTGAGGTAGCAGGCCCCACATTACACCAGCACAGTTTCAGTTCTCTTTGGTTCTACAAGTCTTTGGAACACTATTGAAGCAATGGAACACCATTAATCCAGGAGATGTTCCCTCATTTGGTGTTTTCCTGGTAGTGGAGAGTGCTGTCTACAACATCAGCTCAAAATCTTCCATAGATGTCCAGCTAGGTTCATATCTGGTGGCTGCAGAGGCAGTAGCATATGATTCACATCATTTTCATATTCAGACAATTCAGTAACATCATGTGCTCTATGGATGGAGGCACTGTCATCTTGGAAGAGACTACTCCCATCATGATAGGAATGTTTCATCATAGGATCGAGGGAATCGCTCAGTACAGCTTTGTTGTGATTTGCAGCAAATATTCCCTCTAAAGGGACAAGTGGACACAAACCACATCAAATAAATAAATAAAACAGAACCACTGGAACCTCTTCACTGTAGGGGTCAAGGGTTCAGGAGGTTCTTTACATCTACATGCAAGTGAACATTGATATGAGGTAGTAAACACATGGGCTAATGCAAAACAGAGTGTCAAGCTGCTGCCTTTCCCACAATGCAGATTAAGTTTTGGGAAATCTGAGGTATTGAAAGGGTCCACATGAGCTCATTCCCATAGACTGCAAAGAAGGTTCTAAAGGGGAAACCAGTACTTTCCACACTCAGGGTGCAACTTATCAGGCAGGTGAAATAACTCAGTCTACCAGGAATCTCAGTGTCAGATCTATTGATGTTGACATGAATCATACAAAAAAAGATTAGAAAATACCAAAGTAAAGACAAATAAATTATTTTATGTTTATTTAGTGTATTTCTTTATGCTTAAATACTTACAGCTGAGTGGACAGCTCAAGCTGAAAACTATTGGTAGAAACCAGCATCAGTGGGCAGCAGTGAGTCAAAATGAAGTGAGGTTGTTTTACAAACTAGACTGCACTGCATTCAGCACTAGAGGGCACTATCTCACAGGAATTTGCCAGTGCTTGTTGTCCCCTCCTTTTTTCTTCTTCTTTCTAAAAAAGAAAGCCTATATATCAAGTAGGATGTTCAGTGAAAGGCCTGAATTGTTTGCTTAATTCAACAGTCTGTCAACAGGCATTTAGACTGGTGTTGATATAATGACAAAACAGCATAGCAGTGTTTGGTGTCGTTTCTTCCTCAACCACTTTATTTTTTACTTCCCCCTTTTCGTTGATCGTTAAACTTAGACAGTATTTAGCCTCAGGAATGTGACTTTTGAGTCCTACTACTAGTAAATAGATAGGCTGAAGTGAGACTGTGAAAAGGTTGTATGCCTATTAAACGTATTTATTCTAGTAACATGATGAGGTTTTATTGCATTAAAAGTCCGTTTTGACTTGTGATGAATCCACCGAGACGTCTCACACAGTCTCACACAGATAAGTCAATAAATTAATGGCAAATTTCGAGGTGTGGCATTTCTGGTGCACGATTTACAATTTAAAAAACAGTAAAAGACTAAGAGACTAAAAGTGGATATGTAGAATTTGTTATTTGTCACATACTGGTAGCAGCTGTAAAAACAATGAAAAAGTAGTTTCTAATTTATGTAATTTATTCCTTTACACAGTACTTTTACAGCACTGTCATTTGAGTAAACTGTATTGTTGTGACATAAGATATAGCAGCATAATAACACCACTTTGAATTTATTGCTGCAATTTAAATGTAGTGTCATTCCTGTCAATGGGTTTATTTCAGCTGAATGTTCCTACAACTACTTCCTCTTCTTTTCTCCAATGGAAGACTTGAACAAAAATCAAAAACTGACAGAAGTTACTGGTAAACAGGGAATGATAAAACATAATTAAGGTGTGGAAAAGTTACATTTGTAAAACATTGTTTTCACATTGTCTATGCAGGTGAAATCCAGTGAGTAATAAGTAACTAAGGGGGGAGGGGAGATCTGGACAAACACTTGTGTCATTTGTGCTGATCTCAAGTTATTGTTTCATACAAAGCACTAACCACAACCAAAATAAAACTTCCATGTAGAATACTTTATTAACAACAGATTACTGTGTTCTGGGTGAACAGTTTACCAAAGAAGACAGGCATTGATCTAATGAGGTTTGTGTGAAACCTGGCTTTAGCCAAATTACATTCTGCTTGAAACTGCAGTCTTTCTTTTTAAAAATTCATGTTTGTTATGGTACCTGATGTGTACAATCAAAAAGACAATTACAACATTTCTCAATAATGCATTTGTGGTTTATGTAATAAAGGAATGAAATCATACAACATCTGGATACAACACTGTGCTTGTAAAACAGCTGTTTTAAAAAAAAAAAAAACAAAAAGCTTGGCTCCATTTGTTAAGTTAAATTTAACATTTAACCAGAACATAAATACATCTTGGCATTTACACTTTGCTTGGCTTTGGTAAATCCCTTCTGCTATTTTGCTTCAGATTTCAATACTGAACGTTTCAGCTCCCCCTTAAAATCTGAAAATCAAATCAGAAGTTTTGTTGACAGATGATCTGTTCAAGAAGATTTTTTGGGTTGTGGTTTGTCAACAATTTACAATTTACTCAGTGTTATAAGGACAACACATTTTTAAAAAGTCCATAGTGACACTTTTATATCATGCTGAACTTCCCTTTAAACAGTCTACAGTCTGCTGTATTGTTTTTTAACAAACAAAACTCTTTTTATGAAGTGGCACGGGAAACCTATTGTATGTAATGCCTTGTGTCTGGGCTCCCTCCTCTGTCCCAGCTTCAGCCCCCACCTGACCTCCCTCATCCTCCCTCATCCTCCTTCATCCTCCCTCATCCTCCCTCATCCTCCCTCATCCTCCCTCATCCTCCCTCATCCTCCCTCATCCTCCTCCCTCCTATTCCTCTCTCCACCTTCCTGCTGCAGCTCAGCAGAGCTGCTCTGTCCAGCTGCTGTTCATCACCAATCACTCATCAACGGAACTCCGGACAGCTGTGGTGCAGCACACCTGATGATCATCTCCACCATAAAAGCCGGCTGCACACTCCACACCCTGCCAGATAGTAAACTCTGCTCACGCAGTCAGTCGTCCAGCCTTGAACCTTTGCTGAGATTTTGCCATTGAAAAAGCCTTGCCTTGTCTACCCCTGTTTTCCTGTTTAGCTCTGCTGACCCAGCTGCCCGGTTCCACCTGCTCTGCCCCCCCCAATCCCCTGCACTCTGGATCCAGCCCTGACCAGACCTCTCCCCCTCCCCTCCCCTCCCTCACCTTGGACCTGCTGCCTGCCCCTGGAACTTCTACTCGTCGTGGAGGGTCTCTGCCTGCCATACTCCCCCCTCGGCTCTGGAAAACACCCCACTTGTCGCCCCCACTGGAACGAGGCTCTCCTGTCCGCTCTCCGCCGCCAACCTACCCCCACCACGGAGGACGCCAAGCGGGCCGCCGGTTCCTGGTACTGTCACCCCCCGTCCTCCCCTTTTTAGTTGAGTCACTCCAGACATCAGTTTTCCCCCCCCCGTCCAGCACTCCCTTAACCTCTGTTCAAAACAATAAAATCCACCTTGTTCTTGCCTCAGTCCCTCGTCTGTGTGCTCTCTGCTCGGGTTCACCCCCACGCCGTGACACCTTGATGTGTGACACAGCGTTTAATATAACTGGCAAAAATAGTCATAAAAATTAAAAAGTTACAAAAGGTCTATACAGTTGACGACTCACATTTGACGATGATTTGTATTAATTAGACATGTGTACAATTAGTGTATGTGGCACTATAAACTGGCATTCCTTTTCTAATCACACTATTGTAATGTTCTCACAGATAAAGCACTTTATTTTATCATCAGAACAACTTCTGATTACATTTACTGTAAACTTGCTCAGAACTAAGTTGCAGTTTCTGCATGTCTGCTAGATGGACTTAGGACTTTGAGCATTTATTGCACTTGAAGATATCCATCATATAACCGCTGGACTGTGTCTGAATGTTGAAGTCCTTTAAACATCGGCAGTGAACTATTGCCTTGTCTGAGCTTCAAGTAGACCAGTCAAAAACTGTCTTGTTATTGCTGATGAATAATATGTCAGCATTACAGGTTATTGTGACAGCAGACCTTTTCTCTTTGGGTTAATACTGCAACCTTTTACAGGAATCTTTTGATCACAGCAAATCCTTGATGTTTACTTTAGAAATGACAAATTAAAAGGCTTACAGAGTATCCAGGAGTATTCATGTCCTGATCCTTATAAATATACATTATCAGCACATACTGTATATCATACATTATCTATCATATTGGTGTAACTGATTTTTTTTTTTTTTTTTAAACAAATTGATATGTTGGAAGATTGTAAATTAATATTAGAATCAATCCCTAACTTATGAGCTACAATCTGGAATCTCCACTAAAATTACACAGTAAACGTGTGGATTCAAAGATATCTGCATTATGTATACACATATAATGCTGAACAAAAGTACAGGGAAGCTATTGCATGTATCAGTAAAATAATGAAAGAAACTATGGGCCTCCTGACCTCTGTCATGGTGACAGCTGCTAGAACTGGTTGATGATTAACCATCTTAAAGTGCTTTGACTAAGTAAACTGAAGCCCAAATTAGTCTGCCATATAGGAACTGAGGGGGGAAGTGCACGTTTCTTTATATCAAATTCAATCAGTTTTTACAGATCTGAGCTTAACTTTGTACGCCATTAGCACCAGCCTGAGGAGCTTGTCTCTTCACTCGCTGCATGTGGGCATCATAGTCAGGAGGAGCTGCTGCAGGAGGGCCGTTGTTCACTCGGACTTGAGCATAATCTGAGGAGGTGTTCTGTAACCCCAGCTGGACTTCCCCACCATTTTTCTTCAAAAAACTGACGTCTGTATAGTTCACCTCCTAGACAAGAAAACATAGGGTAATATTATTCAAGAATTTCCATGAAAATGTTTAAAGTATCTTGTCGAAGCTTTAAGAAATTCTATAAAATGTAACTTTCATTTCACAGTAGATATGATATTAAAGCAAATACTTGATTAGCAATGGCATGAAAATGAAAAGGCATAAAAGCTGTAATGTGTGGTAAAGATACTATTATACTGCAAGTTTAGAGTCCTGAATAAGTCTGTGTGTGAGAGAGAGACAGAGAGAGCATGAGAGAGAAGAACATGAAATACCTTTTGTACACAGTAAAATTAGCAATGTATTATATTATATTACATATAAAATCCCATAAGGACAGCTATACTGCATTTTCTCTTATACATATCTTTTGGTTTATTCAAAATCATTCATTTAATGAGTATGGCATGTAAACAGTGTCCCCCAATTAATACATACCGTGATTTCATTATAAAGTATCTTGGTTACTTCAGTGCATGTAAAGGCACTGATAACTTTACCTCACTTGAGTATCCTGTGTTGTCTTGGCTTTGGTCTCCTTTAAAACATGATACATAAACAATGTTTAATAAACTGAATTAAGTTCAAGGAGTAAATAATAATGTGTAAATTACCCAACAAATATTGAACACATACACACGTATGCACTTACCTCTGGAAGTGTTTCTTTTAGAGGATGTTTTTGGATGTTTTCTGTTAAAAGAGACAATAAGTTATTATTATACAAATTAAATATTCTCTGAATAGTTATTAGTATATTTATTCAGTGTAACTGCTTTTTATAATTTAACATCTGGCTCCACAAAAACATAGAGAACAAATATGATCACATTGATTCTGTGAGACAAAGATTTTTTCTATTTTAAGAAACAACTAACAAATAAAAGGTCCAAAGGCCCGTATCCCACCTGGCTTTGATAAACATCAGTTCGCCTACAGGTCAAACAGATCCACAGACCATGTCATGTCCATTGCCCTCCACACAGCTCTCAGTCACATTGAAAACCCCGACACATATATAAGGATGCTGTTTGTTGACTTCAGCTCGGCATTTAATTCCATCAGCCCCAGCAGACTCATCAACAAACTGCAGACACTACAACCTGGAACCTCCCTCTGTCTGTGGATCGAGGACTTCCTGACTAACAGATCCCAGCATGTCAGAATGGGCACTTCCACATCCTCCACCATCATCCTCAGTACTGATGTTCCTCAGGGTGTGTGCTGAGTCCAGTCTTGTACACACTGTACACGTATGTCTGTGTAGCTACTCATGGCTCACCATATGAGACACCATACAGGGAGGAGGTCCAAGCACTGGCAGCCTGGTGCAGTGACAACCACCTCAACCTCAACACCAAGAAGACAAAAGAAGTCATTACTCACTTCCGGAAGTGTAGGACTACACTACACTCAGGCCTGAGCATCAATGGGGAAGAAGTGGAATGGGTTACCAGCTTTAAGCTCCTTGGCCTGCACCCCCCCCCCCCCCCCCCCCCCCCACTGAGAGCCAACAGGACAGATTTATAGTTGAAGCTGACGTTAGGATTTATACAGAGAATATACTGTAGATTCCCAGACTAGCAAAAGTAGCACACTGTTATTTTCCCTGTTGATGAATATCAACCGTCTGTTGGTGTTCAATGAGTTTTACACCTGAACGCTCAAAATATATTTAAACACAATGTTGTAAATATTAATAATTTCAAAAATGTTTCCTGGTTATGTTTCAATGCTACTTTCCACTTACTTTTTTCGATATACGTAGAACCCTACACCAACAGCTACAGCAACGAAGACACAACATGCAATTACTATTCCAGCGATGCAGCCAGCAGAGCAACCTGGTGATTCGTCTGGGAAAATATAAACACAACAACAACAACAACAACAACAACAACAACAAAAAATCATTACTAATTTTTTTAACAGAAGCTTCCATCACCTCAAAAATATCTCATTTTTTTCCCCTTTGTGTGATTTCCATAGTTACTCAGATTTCACTACCTGTTTGGTTAGTATAAAGACAGAGGCAAAGAAATCTCCTTTGGCAACACTTGTGTTTGGAAGAGTGATGGATGTACTGTATAGCTTGAGCAAACATCTTTCTACAGATCAATATTTTGCTAAAGGTCAATGAAATGGAATATTCACTTTCAACCGATTGTTGTCTCATGAGCTTAAACAAAGGCCCCACGTGTACATGGAAGAAAAAGATCTATGAGAAAAAATCAGGAAGCCTAGTACTACTCAAAATACCACAAGAATAATAATAGAAGATGAACACAATATACACAAATATCGACAGTATCTGCAATCAGCCAGACCTAGGTACCCGACACAGACAATCCATGCACTGCCGATGATCTCAGTTATACTATTCCTTGCTTGATAGGTGTAGTTGCCACTGTCAGAGAGATCAACCATTTCTTTAACAATTTCAACCCAAACCCGAACCCAAACCCTAGGGAGAGTTGTTGAGTATCTGTGTCCCACTGAATATCCAGGTGTAACTGGTAGATGGTGTGGACTCTGCAGAACAGATATTTTTTAAGGTGCTTTTCACATTTATCAAACCTGGACCTATGATTTAAACATTGTCTAGTCCATCTGAAAAACATAAATTTGTAAAAATATCTTACAGCAACAGAAATAACGTCATTTTACCCAGTACACTGACTAGACAACAGTTACTGATAAAGAATAACATCTTAGATAAATAGCTTTAAATCTAGAATTCTGTGTTAATATTAATTTCAGTAATACATCAGCATGTTACTTACAGTTAACAACCAAGTTGTATTTAGCTCCATCACTGCTGATAGGGTTGCTGACATTGCAGAAATATTCTCCGTTGTCGTTTCTATTCACAGGGTTAAAAGACAACAATCTATTATTCTCTGAAAGTGTCATGTTGTCAGCCAGGATCAGATCTGAGCCATCCTTCTTCCACATCCTGGTCCAAATGGAACCAGAGGCCTCACAGGTTAAGTTGATAGAAGTCCCCTCATCAATCAGAGTTGTTGATGGTTTGACAGAAGCACCTAATATTTTCTCTGTGAGGCAAAAAATAAAGGATTCTGTATGAAAAATATGACAGTTGGAACAAAAGCAACTCCAGAACTGAAGGGAAATAATAAGGACAAAGAAAACTTAAGAATAGTGTGTAGGGAAACATGACATGAACATATAATCATTGCTTATGCTGGGAGATTTGAAAGCAAAACGGTGCCTATTTAGGCTACACATCCAATACATACTGTACTGAGCAACATTTCCAACATACACTGTCATTTTTGCTCTGTTTTGGTCTCCACCAACTTCTGCGAACCACATCTGACTCTTTTGTCGCTAAATGTTCCCCTATGTTCCTCATTAGTTCGCTACAAATACTTGGAGCTGGGCAGGTAGCGTACAGGTGATTGTTAGCTGACAGCTGTCTACCGTGGTCAAAATCACACATTTAGGTCATTGATGGTGAACAAACAGAGTCCAGTTGTGAACTGGAGAACCAAAATAATGAGGTGAAATCCAGCCAAAAGGTCCATCGAGTTGAGGGGAACTGCTGATACTAGGGATAATTCTTGTGTGTTCATGAACAGCGCTTTCCAAATGCAAGTAACAAAACTCACTATTGGTCTAAAAAAATACTGATTATGTTTTTATATGACGTTTTCTAATCACTTTATATGCAAAGTTAAGCAATCTAATGGTAAATTCAAAGGTGTTTGGTTTTTTTAAATTTTACTTCTTTTACTACAATTACATTTTAATAGTAAGTGAAACTAATCTGAGAAAAAAACACCAGTATAGATCACTCTGCAGACACATACACAAGTAACACACCACTCATTATACATCAATACTATATCTGTTACACTGTTTCTCAGACTTCTGTTCTGAGCGTATTTGAAACCATAAAATAAGTATTGCTGAATGCCACTGCCATGAAATCTCCTTTATTGTAACTCACCTAGTACAGTTATAGCTGAAGGCTGAGATGTTTGATATCTCAGCGTTTTGCTGTTAAATGCCTGACAGCTGTAGTTTCCACTTTGACTCAGTTGAATGTTGGTGAGTGTGAGCTCTGACCCAGTATCAGCCAGCAGGTTTCCATTCAGAAACCACTTAAACAGGGCAGCAGGTCTGGAGACAGCTGAGCAGGACAGGCCGATGTTTGACCCTTCCTCAATGAATTCTTGTGATGATGATCGTATCAATTCAATATTTTCAGGACCATCTGCAATGTCATGGTATATGCAGAGGATAACAGTAATGTTAGCAGCTGCATCACTTGCAGCTTTGTTTAGTGTGAAGTCTCACTATAGCCTAAACTTGAAAAGCTCAAAGCTGAAGCTTTGAGGGTGCAGGTATATCATGCAAGATAAAGATGATGCTCATTTAGGTTTGAAACTCACAGCTGATAGAGAGGTTAATGGGACTGCTGGTGCCATTACTGACAGGGTTGAACACCTGACACGTAAATGGTCCCTGGTCATAGCGGGACACATTGACTATAGTCAAAGAGGAGCCTCCATCGGTGAGCTGAACTCTGTCATTTTCTGTAACCTTCGAACTTCCATTCAGCCAGAGGAAAGACAGCAAGGTTCCAGAGGAGGTACAGGAGAGACTGACAGAGCTGTTGAACTCAACCAGGTCTGTGCTGTCTGAAGTCACCACAATGTTGGCAACATGTGCTGTGGGTGAAAAACATTGCTTTTTTGTTTGTTTTTTAACTTGCTGCCAACAAAAGAAAAGGAATATTGTTCAATATTTGGGAGGAATGTAGAGACTAGGAATGAATGTATTTATACAATGATGTGCAACATTGAATCCACTGTCAAAGGTTGTACTTCAGCTGGACATAGATACATGTATTTATTTGGGGACGTGAGACTTCGTTGCCTGAAAACTGAGACAGTTTTGACCCAGTAAATGATACAGCAACAAAACAAAAAGAAGACCTTTGGGTAGACAGCCATTGCTTGTTAGAGGCATCACTGAATTACTAGACTCTATGAATAGTTTTCATTTATGGTCTGTCTGTTTACAAGAAGACAATATGTGCATTACTGCAGCCACAGTGCATATTTTTAAAAATATTGTAGTTCCCAATTTATTTTCACTATTGACCGTGTCATGCATTTGTTGTTTTTTAGTACTTCATATTGAAAGAGGAGTCTCACTTAAAGTTGCAGCCGGAACGGCAACTTTGTTGAGGATTTTGTTTTTTTAGTAAATAAAAAAAAATTATTGCACAGCAATGTTGGGATTCACAATTCAGGCATTGGCTTATTAGACCCATTTTTCATGGACACTTAAGAAAGGTACTTTATATGTCCTCAAACAGTTTCCTTTTTTTTGTTTGTTTGTTTGTGAGACGCCTTGGTGATCTATGTTCGAGCAAAAATGGCAGATGTATCTTGATTCAGTTAGTCAGTTTTCCAAATATGTGTTGCAAACTTTTTTGTACTTCATAAATACATGTTTAGTTTTTTTTGAAAAGTGTCATAAATACAAGCTTAAATCACATCTTTTTAACCACATTTTTTTATATATGCAAAAGCTTTGTTCACACTTACCCAGTACAGATATAGCTGTAAGCTGAGATGTTTCATTTCTCATGGTTTTATCATTGAAGGCCTGACAGCTGTAGTTTCCAGTATTGTTCATCTGAATGTTTGTCAGGTTGAGCTCTGGTTCTGAGTGAGGCAGACTTTCTCCATTTAGAAACCACATAAACTGGGCAGGAGGTCTAGACTCAGTTGAGCAGAACAATCTGACATCTGACCCTTCTGCAAAGTATTCTTCTGATGGTGATAGCAGTAAGTTTGTATTTTCTGGGCCAACTGAACATGGAGGAAACAGCAAGAAGAAGCAAAGTTATTAGCTTGAAAAGCTAAATTGCATATGACATACAGCTTGACTCACTGTGAAGTCTAATGCTGAAACTGTTCAGTATACACAACTACATTACTGTGCAACAAGTCTACAAAAAATTACAATGTAATATCATTTAAAGAAAAAGCAAAACAAAGGCTGAGCAGCAACTGATTTGGATGATGGAGTTTCTGATGGTGTTGTACTGAATCCCAATAGATAGAAAAACATGTTTCTAAAGTTTTCACTAACCTCTGTGAATAATCTAAACTACCTCTGAAGTTTGCATGCAGATGTCAGATACTGAACAGATTAAAAACTCACAGCTGATGATGATGTTTACAGGCTCACTGGTGTCATTACTGACAGGATTGAACACATGACACCTGAATGGTTGCTGGTCATAGCGAGTCACGTTGACTATTGTCAAAGTGGAGCCTCCATCAGTGAGATGAACTCTGTCACTGGCTGTAACCTCAGAGGTGTCGTTCAGCCAGAGGAAAGAAATGGAGGATCCAAAGGAGGTGCAGGACAGAATAACAGAACTGAATTCAACCAAGTCTGCACTTTTGGGATGTACTGCTACATTGGAGACTGGCTCTGTGGGTGAAAAAAGACATGGTTTTACATTTGTCATCATCTAACAACCAGTCAGAGTCAGACAAACATCACAATGATCAGAAAGGAATTAGACCTAAACAACCTGAATGTTTGTATGAACCTACTTATTGTTTAATGGCAATGATGCACAGACCAAATAAAATAACAGCAGTTAAAATCCTGAAAACAGTTATTGTACTACAGTGGTCAAAATATTTAACTTTAAATTACTGTCCAACCATCATGTATCATGTTCACTACTACTGGCTACTAGTTGCACTGTGCTATGTGTCATGTTCATTGTATTTTGCACAATGACAATAAAGCCTCTATCTATCTATCTATCTATCTATCTATCTATCTATCTATCTATCTATCTATCTATCTATCTATCTATCTATCTATCTATCTATCTATCTATCTATCTATCTATCTATCTATCTATCTATCTATCTATCTATCTATCTATCTATCTATCTATCTATCTATCTATCAATTAGCAGAAATAAAATGACAGACCCGTTCCATGTATTTTTACACATTGTTGAACTGTAGCTTATACAGAAATCATATTGGGAGAAATATATGTTACAATGGTATTGGCTGTCAATTGAAATTATTCATATTTCAGTCATGATAAAGAATTTGTAAGATGATATGCTTCTGAGACTGGATAACTGCACCCATAATTTACACTGTATAATTTTATAAAGAACAAGAGATGAAGTCCCCAATAAACTTCATTGTTATTATTACTATTATTATTATTATGTCACCATTTTAGATTTTTAAAAATGGATGTTTTACTATTTTGAGAAGACACCAGGAATTATTTGTAAGTGGATTTCAACACTTGCTCACCATATATGTTCAGTGTGGTGCTCCCTGTTAAAGCGCCTCCAGCAGCTGGTGTAATGTTAATGATGTACTCTCCACTATCAGCATCAGTCAGGCTCCTGAGCTCCAGAGATCCAGTAGACAGGAATAGAGTTATCCTGCCTTCATACTCTGGAGGAGTTGTGTTTGAGGCAGCATGTGAGGTTATTATATTATTTACACCAAAAAACCAATTCACAACTACAAATGGTGTTTCTGTTGGAGTCAGTGATGTAGTGAACAGGAACGTCCCTCCAACAGTTGCATTCAGAGGACCATCTGGCAACACACCAGCACCCTCAGTTAAACCTGAAAGAGACAAAAATAATTCACCTACATATAAAACAAAGAGCAACTGTGGATTTTAGAAAGATTTGCATTACTGTTTACTGCCATGCACCTGAAGAAGGTATTTTCAGTTTTTGCATCCAGACTCTGAAACATTTTCATGTTCCACATTAAATTCTGTCTCAATAAAGGCCTGTCATTTTTAATATGCCTTTATCTCCTCTTGTGGCTTTCTTTCTTTTGATCAAACTGCTTTTTGTCATTTTGGTTGGTTTCCTGATTTCACTGACTTTTGTCTTGTATGAGTTTTACTATTAGAGTTCTGTCTCTTTTTTACTGGAGCCACATGTTTTATCTTAGCTATCCAGTTCATATTGACTATCTTCAGGATGTTAGCTTTAATCGTATTTTAATCAGGTAATATTGTATTTTGTATCATTTTGTAGGGCTTAAATTGTGATATTTAAATTATTATGACAAATTCATAACATAAAAGATGTCATCTGCAATCTCCAGCTGAGATTTGTTTCACTCATCAATTTGGAATTAACTGACAAAAGTGAAGCTGAAATAAAAACATGTATGTATTTGTTATGTAGGATACCAGTGCAGTTAAAGTAAAAGCAAGGTTAACATTTGAAAATGAAGTTAATAGATAATCAAGTTTGTACCAACTAAAATGACTGTCGGGGCTCTTTTTCCTTCTCATTTTACAGTTTGTTTTTTTCCAGTAGTTGTTTCCAAGTAGATATCTGATTTAACTGTCCTTGATAAAAGTTTACATGCATACCTCTTGTGTACATATTATGTTGACATTCAAAATATATATATATATATATATATATATATATATATATATGTATAATTTTTTTTTATTAATTAATTTATTTTTTTTTAAATTACATGGTTCTTAAATGGTCATCTAACTCACTGTCAAAATAACTGCTGTCGTGTCTAATCTAATTATTGCTTATATAACACAGCGAATGTGCTCTTCATGCTTTTGTGACTCTTCAGTTTTGCTGCTCTTCGTAGTGAAACTAAAGTCTGATGAACAAACCAATAATAATATGCACAGCACTGCACTAGAAGTTCTACTGAACACTCTTAAATGTGAGACTCCTACCTGTAAAAGCCACAAAGACGATGAAAAGTAGTGGTAACTTAGCCATTGATCAACCTCCCTGAGGGGTGCAGTTGAGGACAATGAAACCTTCGAATCTCTTTTCAACCTGGTGACTTATTATGTTGAGTGAATCTCTGCCTACGTGTGGAGTTAAGAAATGACTTAGTCATGAGAGCTGCCTGGTAGCTGATCACCTGCGGTCAAGAAGTGCAGGACGCCTCCCTCCTGTGGCAAAAACGACTTCGTGCAAGCAACCTAGAAGAAGGTACAGATTTAACAGGTCAGTAAGAAACAAAGCAGCATACAATCATAAATGCATGTCTAAGGATTCATTCATTTTGAAAGTGTCAATGTCTAACATCAGGAAAGTGATGAGTGAATGGATGCAGGTTTGAATGAGTGTATAGAAATGTTGATTTTTGATGTGCTTGTGCTAGATTCAAATTTTTGATTTATATAATTTATTGCCCAGATGTTGATGATTTAATAGCATACAAGCTTTTGGGATAGAAGAGGACTGACTCTGAAGTTTCCAAAAAAACAAGAAGACAGGAGAAAAATGTTCTGTAAATATATTTCATACAGTGTAATCCATTTTTGGTGGATGTGACATGAGACATGACATGAGAGAATGGAATTTTAACAGCATGTTAGTAATGATTAACAAGCTCAGGTAATTTCAGGGATGCAAATCTATTTCCTTATATCTTTGGATTTTAGAACTGACATTCATAGACTGAAATCAGCAAAGGGGAAGTCAGGGAGTCAAAGACAAACCACTTTTTGTTTCTTGTACTTTGTGACGTTTAAGTTAAAATGGAAAAGGTTGTGATCAGCATCGTCATTCTTGGATCCATCTCAGGTGAGCTCTTACATCTTGATTCAAGAGGAAGAAAACATTTTTTCACTTGTTTCTGAAAATATAAAAATATGTTCATATTCATTCAGTTAATTATATTAACAACAAAACTTTAACAAAAACACTTGAAGGCAATGTTGAAATGAGAAAGTTTGTGTCTCTTTCCTCTTATCTAGATCTTGGAACTCATGTTTGATGAACAATTTTGTTTCTAAAGCAAATATCAAGTCCCTTTTGATCTTTCTGAGACATTAGATTTTACAAATACCTATCGATGAATTTCTGTGCTCAGATAACGTGTCTCAGGATTGTTGTAAAGCCAGCAGTGTAAAGAGAATGTACAGAGAATAAATGAGAACAACATACTGTAGGTACATGTTTCATAGCAACGACATTTAAAACTGAAACAAAGAACTGACAACACATCTGCATCTTAAAAATTTTGAAAACATTTGAGAGGATTTTGAGTGCAACATGTGTGTGACCCTTTGACAACCTCATTAAATGACTCACTAACACCCATTTCAAGTTTATACAGTAGTTTCTTGTTTTTGCTGTCAACAGACATCTGCTCTTGACAGTTGCAGAAAAGTTGCTACATGCAGCAGATGTTTTAGAAAAAATCCTATCAGCAAAGTATAATGTCCTATACTTATTGAATTTCCTCTCAGACCAAAAATGTCTCTTTCAGGTTTAACTGAGGGTGCTGGTGTGTTGCCAGATGGTCCTCTGAATGCAACTGTTAATGGGACGTTCCTGTTCACTACATCACTGACTCCAACAGAAAAACCATTTATGTCTGTGAACTGGTTTTTTGGTGTAAATAATATAATAACCTCATATGCTGCCTCAAACACAACTCCTCCAGAGTATGAAGGCAGGATAACTCTATTCCTGTCTACTGGATCTCTGGAGCTCAGGAGCCTGACTGATGCTGACAGTGGAGAGTACATCATTAACATTACACCAGCTGCTGGAGG
This sequence comes from Amphiprion ocellaris, assembly GCF_022539595.1. Classification (NCBI taxonomy): domain Eukaryota; kingdom Metazoa; phylum Chordata; class Actinopteri; family Pomacentridae; genus Amphiprion; species Amphiprion ocellaris. The sequence continues at coordinate 21,823,457 of NC_072774.1, forward strand.
CGCTTTAACAGGGAGCACCACACTGAACATATATGGTGAGCAAGTGTTGAGATACACCTACAAATAATTCCTTGTATCTCTTCAAAATTTAGAAAAAAATACATTTTTGAAAAATTTAAAAATAGTAACAATATTATTTAATATGTCTTAAAAAATTGTGTTTCATGTCTGAAATATGGATCATTCCAACTGGCTGCTAATGCTGTTGTAACGTATATATATTTCCCCTAATATGACTTCTGTATAAGCTACAGTTCTATCAACAATGTGTAAAAATACATTTAATAGATCTGTCATTTCATAACTGTTATAATCTGAACCTGTAATAATGCTGTTCAATGCAACAGTCGTGGAACAAATCTTGCTCTTACAGATTTATTCCACTATTCTGATAGTAAGGAGTTTGAAAACTCTTCAAACACCTTTTGAATCGTACTGAACAGCATTTGTTTACAAGTGAGACCTGGACACCACCATAGAGAAGAGACTGAGAGCTCCATAGAGTTCAATTATGGCCTCTCAAATATGGTGTGAAAACAACTGAAAGTTTATTTTACATGAGCCTTGCTGAGTCACATCAAGCAAAATCTGGACAGCAGATACATGATGGTTGGACAGTAATTTAAAGTTAAATGTTGTTGACCACTGTTGTACAATAGCTGTTTTCAGGATTTTAACTGCTGTTATTTTATTTGGTCTGTGCATCATTGCCATTAAACAATAAGTAGGTTCATACAAACATTCAGCTTGTTTAGGTGGAATTCCTTTCTGATCATTGTAATGTTTTTCTGACTGGTTGTTAGATGATGACAAATGTAAAACCATGTCTTTTTTCACCCACAGAGCCAGTCTCCAATGTAGCAGTGCATCCCAAAAGTGCAGACTTGGTTGAATTCAGTTCTGTTATTCTGTCCTGCACCTCCTTTGGATCCTCCATTTCTTTCCTCTGGCTGAACGACACCTCTGAGGTTACAGCCAGTGACAGAGTTCATCTCACTGATGGAGGCTCCACTTTGACAATAGTCAACGTGACTCGCTATGACCAGCAACCATTCAGGTGTCATGTGTTCAATCCTGTCAGTAATGACACCAGTGAGCCTGTAAACATCATCATCAGCTGTGAGTTTTTAATCTGCTCAGTATCTGACATCTGCACGCAAACTTCAGAGGTAGTTTAGATTATTCACAGAGGTTAGTGAAAACTTTAGAAACATGTTTTTCTATCTATTGGGATTCAGTACAACACCATCAGAAACTCCATCATCCAAATCAGTTGCTGCTCAGCCTTTTTCTTATATTAAGAAAAAGGCTAATTTGTAAAGATTTTGCTTGTGATTTCATTCTCAGCATAAGACAGTGAGTCAAGCTGTATGTCATATGCAATTTAGTTTTTCAAGCTAATAACTTTGCTTCTTCTTGCTGTTTCCTCCATGTTCAGTTGGCCCAGAAAATACAAACTTACTGCTATCACCATCAGAAGAATACTTTGCAGAAGGGTCAGATGTCAGATTGTTCTGCTCAACTGAGTCTAGACCTCCTGCCCAGTTTATGTGGTTTCTAAATGGAGAAAGTCTGCCTCACTCAGAACCAGAGCTCAACCTGACAAACATTCAGATGAACAATACTGGAAACTACAGCTGTCAAGCCTTCAATGATAAAACCATGAGAAATGAAACATCTCAGCTTACAGCTATATCTGTACTGGGTAAGTGTAAAAAACTGTTTTGTATGAAGAAATATGGATTTTAAAAAAAACATGTTTTATTTTGTATTTGTAGCAGATGAAAAAATAAATATGTTTTTAATTTTAAAAATTGCAATAAACATTTGTGGAAAATTAACTGAACTGACAAAAGATACATCTGATGTAGATGTTCACGGAGCTGTGGGTCAGACAGCTGCTGTAATGCATGTATTGTCTTCCTGTAAACAGTAACACCATAACACTATTCATGGATTCTAATAATTCAGTTATGCCTCTAACAAACAATTAATGTTTATCCCACACAAATGGGATTTTTTTTCCCAGCGTCTACATTCCTCGCAAATACTGAATGATGTTTTGTTTTTTTTTTATGTTGGCGGCAAGTGAAAAAAAACACAATGTTTGTCATTTACAACACGTTACAAACATTGTGGTGACTTCAGACAGCAGAGACCTGTTGAGTTCAACAGTGGGACTGTTACGCACCCGTCTAGGGGAAGGTGCGTAGCATAATGTTTGTTTTTAAAAAAAAATAAAATAAAATAAGGTGGAATATTCTCCCAGTCCCCAAAAACAATGAACAGTTTGTAGAAAAATTACAAAAAGTTAATTTACACTATTTACAAATAAAAGAGGCCATCACATGGGCTATTCATTCAAGCAAAAAAAAAAAAAACAACAAACAAAATAATTGGATACAAACTAAAGAGGCATTATAGCACTCAAACAAAAGATCCTATCCAACAAAACCACAACTTCTTACAAAAATAAACCCAAGTCTAACAAACAAAAAACACACTATCTTAATCTAACCAAAAAACACAGGTATCACGGCAAAAATTTGGAGTCTGGGAAAAAAACAACGGGTGCTGCTGTCATTGAGGCTCCCATCATCACTGCCGGCCGCCAAGATTTAAAATGGTTTACAGCCAATCAGCGCTGGGTCCGCCTTGCCACCAATCAGCTCCTGCACACAAAGATCCACAAAGACAGAACACCCACTACCAACCAACAGGACGAAACAGACCACGAGGACGAAACAAAGATCTATAAACAAACACAGAACACCCACTCCCAGACAAAAAAAAAACATTTCAAAACTACAAACACAACATTACCAAAATACGGCCACAGCCGTAACAGGGACACAAAGGAGATATTTTCTGTGTATTTGTTTTTATTCTTTTATTCTGTCAGTCTCTTCTGTACCTCTTCTGGAACCTTGCTGTCTTTCCTCTGGCTGAACAAAAATTATAATATTACAGAAAATGGCATTAACCTCTCCATCAGGTGTGAGTTTCAAACCTAAATAAGCATCATCTTTATCTTGCATGATATACCTGCACCCTCAAAGCTTCAGCTTTGAGCTTTGACATTCATGCTATAGTGAGTCTTCATACTAAGCAATGCATGTCAGGTCGGTGTTAGCGTTACTTTTTTCCTCGACACATACCATGACATTACAGTTGGATACAATCCACTGAGTCAGAAACAGCTGCCATCTTGGCCTTCAGCTCATGAGCTGTACTCATTAAGATGGAATTAAGTTGTTATAGATAAATTATTGATGCATGATGTGTCACTGAAGTGTTTGCCTGCACTGACTGATCTCTGCTGACGGTTTCTCAAAATAGTGTCACTTACTTTTAGAAGATGCAAGATTCTGTTTTTTAAACTGGAGCAATAAATAGTTTTTGAATTTATATCTTCCCAGGTGAATCATCAGGTTGCTCTGCTGGCTGCATCGCTGGAATAGTAATTGCATGTTGTGTCCTCATTGCTGGAGCTGTTGGTGGAGGGTTCTACATTCATGAAAAGAAGTAAGTGGGAAAGAGCTTTGAGATATAACCAAGCAAATGAATAATCAAAGAAATGACCACAACATATTTGCATAGTTGAACAACAAAGGTTGACATGTCTCAAAGGAGGACTTGCCAGGTGGCTACTGTTGCAAGTGTGGGAGTGTATCAGTACATTCTCTGTGTGGTTCTAATTATGACTTCACAACCAACTCTAACTCTTATCTGTTTTTTATCAATGACATTGAAATCTGTACAAAATGTTGTTGTGGCCATTTAAAATACTAAACTGATAAGTCCCATCTGAAGTTAGAACTTTGTCATTACAGTGGAGTTCAACTCAAAGTAAAAATTATTATTGTTAATAATTTTGGACTTAGATTTTAATGCTTCATTTCTCATATTTAGGATAAAAAAGAAACCTCAGACACCTGTGACAGGTACGTAGTCATATTACTCTGTACTTTGACTGTCATATAAATACAGTGCCTTGTTGAAAGTCATCACCTCCTTTGGAAGTTTTCCCCTTGTGTTGTTTTTCAACATTGAATCATGGTCAATTTCAATTTAGATTTTTTGATAAGAATTTACAAAAGAAATTATTTTCTTTCTAAAATTCTACAATTTCATAAGCAGACACTTTTATCCAAAGCAACGTATATCTGAGAGTAGATACAACACAAGCTAGGATCTAGTCAGTAGAAAGGATGAGGCCATAGAACAAGTTCAAGTGTGATAATAGGACCGTGGTGTCTACAGGCAGTGTGGACGTCATAGGATTTTTATTTTTTTTCTGGCTTTCTATCAAGTGCAAAGGTGTTCAGTGAAGAGCTGGGTTTTTCATCTTTTCTTAAAGACTGAGAGTGACTCTGCATTTGCCAACTAACTGCTATCTGCCATGTTCTAGAGGTTGAAAGGGATCAGTTTACAATGTGGAAAAGGACACAACTTGTGTGGCACAAAGGGGATATATTCTGTTTGTTGGGGTTTTTTTTGAAACTCAGAGATTGAAACCAGGAAGTTCTCTGTGCAAACAAAGTCTGACTGCTCCCTGACAACAAGTCCTAATCAAACTTAAAAAACAAAGTTCCAAAAACACTTCCCAACTAACTGCTATCTCCTATGTTCTACATCTCAGCTTGCTTGCTTAATATGAGCTTTTATTAATAGTGGGCTTTTCTTTGCTACTCTCCCATAATGCTTTAACTGAAAAAGAACAGGCTGCAGTTGTTGTCTGCACAGTCTCTCCAAACTTAGTCACTGAAGCTTGCAACTCCTTCACAAGAGTCATGGGTGTCTTGGTGGCCTCCCTCATTAGCCTGTTTCTGGCACGGTAACCCAGTATTAGACGATGCTGCTTGAAGCAGATTGATGCATGTGCTATATTCCTTCCTTTTCTTAAAGATGGATTTAACTGCACTCCAAGGGATATTCAAGGGATTTCGGGGGAAAAAATTGAATCATCCCCTGACTTATGATTTTCAATAACCTGAAATAATGTACTTTAACATCAAAAAGCTGACCAAAATTAAACTGACCATGATTCAATGTAGAAACATAGATTGGACAGGGAAAACTTTCAAGTTTGGAGAATATTTTGTGTAGACACTGGAAACAGATTAATAGCGATACAGAAAAAGTGGAGGATCATGATTATAAATACTGGATTATCAAACACACCATAACAACTCTATTTTCTCTTAGAACAAGAAAATATTTATGCAAACACTATTGTGGTGTATGAAAATACTAAATAAACACAGTGATCATCTTTCCTTTTAAAGGTAAGTTTTGGCTACTGACCACCAATCATAGTATCCAGTTAATCCCATCAGCTTCTCTTTACTTGAATCCCTTCACTTGTCTTGTCTTTACTTTTTCCTGCAGATGATCAAGAAATAAAAATGCTTGTGAAGGTTTTACCTGCACAATGAAAATATATCAGTGATTCTTCTTCACACTCAGAAATGAGCATTTGTGCAGTGTACACCTGCCTTGATTCTCCTGTTCTTCATCTTCATCATCTCCATCCACAACATTGTAAATAACATTTTTGAGTTGGGACAAGGTATTTTAAACAGGATATATCCAAATAAAAAATGCTATGTTTTGACATTTTTAACCTGCACCTTAAAAATATTAATGTTTTTCTTCTTCATGTGGTTTAACAGCAAGTTCAGAATGTTGAAGTTGCTGCTGTTTCAATACAACTGTATATATGTAGCTTCTGATTGTTTGCTTGAATTGACACCTCTGACTTTTTATTTATTCACTTCAGAATGAACACCAACAGTGTAGAAATGTTAATGGTTTAATAAAGCTGTGACTCCGTACTTTATATAAAATTATCAAGCTTCTGGTTTTGCTGTTCTGTTGCAGCTGCACTGATATGACAAATAAATATCCATTTTTTGCTGTAAAAAGTTAGAAAATTTGAAAGAAACTCTCTTAATCCATACAAAACGTCATAACACTGTTATTTTAAATTAAGGCAATTCTATTTGCTGACATGGAGTATCTCTAAGAGAACAAGTACAACTTGTCCCCATGCTGCTGGTCTCATGATTATGAACAGATTTAGCTTTAATTAATCAGTGTTGACACCGTTTGATCTTCCAGATGTTGTATAACAGACCTGACATATTCTGTTCTTGTGTCATCCAGCCTTCAAAAGTACGGATAAAATGCTTAACTTTCTTCAACAGTGACTGAAACCTGATAATCTTTTTGCTCTAATAAACTTTTAAAAACTCAGATATGTTGATGAGCACTTACATTATATTATATCTTGCATTTCTATTGTCCACAAGAGTGCGCTCATGTGTTGCAGAAAGCATTACCTTGTGAAGAGAGCTTTTATTTAAGGAAGCTTCACAGCAGCCTGTTCGCCAAAACTCTGCAATGTTCAATCCTATAAACAGCAAACCCGAATGAGTCGTTTTTTAGTGTCAGAAAATTTAAATTGAAAAAATATTGCTGAAAATGCAAGCAGAAATATCACTGAAAATTAGCACATAAAAACAAAATTTTCTGTCCATCTCATCTCTGTGTCTGAAAGAACCAAGACAGAAATCTGTGTAGGAAGGAATTTAGAGAAACTAACTTGTGCTTTTAATTGCTGCAAGTTGTTTCAATGCCCTGCACTTTTCTGAGCTCTACCTCAGATTCCTTTCAGACTATTTAATCTCATTCAGAAAGTTGCTCTAATGTTCTTTTTGTGTGCTTTTATTGTGACCTATTGTCCTATGTTTCATTGTGTGTTTCAATGTTCTGTTTTTTGTTCCCTGCCTACAGACTGCGGATGTAAATTAACATTGTTGCTATAATCTGGCATATTTGCATCTGCTATTTAAATAGATGTTCATTATTGTGCACTGTCCCTATCAAATACAGAAATAAATTAAATAAACAAAAGAGACAAACAGCAATAAACATATCACACTACACATTTATTCTTACTTCCTGTATTATACATCTGTTCTTAACCTAAATAATAAATGTGTGTATGTATACATGCATTGGCTAATCTAGCAACTAAATGGGAATTATTGAACTTAATATCTATGTGGGGATGGCATGGTGGTGCAAAGTAAGAAGGTTCTGGGGTTACACATTATTTCTTTTCACAGGTTTTATACACTGATGCCTGTCAAGGGCATTTTTTAGTGTGTGAGTACTCAATTAATTAATTTATAAATGTAAATATGTGCTGTATGTAAACAGTTGTACACTGACATCATTCCAGTACAATACAGTTCAGTTTTTATCTACTGTGCAGTCACACCAACACCTGTAGTCACTAAACTAATCTTCTAAAGACTATAAACTGACCTACAATAGTGGAATTATTAGATGCATGCAGCTGAACTATATCACTGATACAAAGCTTTTCATTTCAAAACTGGCGTGTACATCTGCTCTTCTGTGCACGAAACTGCAGAGTGTTTTCAGTGCATACAGCATGTACTAACATTTAAGAGAACATCACAGTCTGTTTTATTTTTAACAGCTGTTTGTCTGTTTTCTCCCACTGATACAGAACAGGCATTTGTTCTTGACTAATACTGCCTACAACAGTTCAAAGGTGAGTATTAACTACTTATAATATTATAGCCATGATAAAATGTTATTAGAACTTTACATCAAAATCAGTGTTTATTATATGCATGGATGCTTTCAAATATCAATCCAAGCCCCTTGTCCATGACCAGGCATGATGAGTGCTCATAGAGGCTGATCTGTGAACTGGACAAGCGGATTTGCACATGAAAATATGAATAATTATACATGACAATTGATTTAGAAAGTGGGTTTGTAGAGACGACACAAATTGCCTCTGTATGCAGGAGTCAAATCGCTGGGTTGCTCACAGGCACTAAAACATACAGTAACTATGTACATGACAGTTGTTAGCTGTGGTTGTGTTTATTGTATTGGTGTTTTGAGTAGCTGTTGCAGTTGTACGTGGAGTTAATGTCTCTGGTGGGTCTAAGTAAGTTTTTAAAATGTGTCTGTCACTGATAAAATCCACAAATACACCCACCACAATTGCACATCATGTGTTTTTATAGCGTACTGTGTTGTAAAATGAATCATATCAGTGATGCAGAATACAACTTCTTCAGGGTGTTAACAGTCGAGGGCATAAGATAATGTCAAGGTGAGTTTGTTGTCACCAGATTTCATGCTGTCAACATGTAAAAAATCTGCAGTCAGTGGGTTAGTTAGTTGTTTATTGTTGTTTTAATCATGAAGCTGTGATGTTGTCTAGTGTCATAATTTAGGCAAGATGATACTATAGCCTAAATAAGATAAAGGAAGAAAATGAGGACAACAATCTAAATCTGCACTGAAGAAGTATACTGTTGTCTATGTCATTACTGAACGATTGTTTCAAAAGGAAATTTATAGGTAAAAAGTCATTTCTGTCCAGTAAAAGTTAAGCTGAGTAGAGTAATTTTTTCTTTCTTTTTTTTTAGTACTTATGACTTTTCCTATAAAATGTAGGTTTAATTTTAGATGTATTTTTTCTTTCTTTTTTTTATTTTTTAAAGAATTATTATTTGTTTATGTTATTAGGTATTGTACTTCACAAGTCACAATGACCAAGCGCTTGGGGGAGCGAGTGTTGCAGCCACACCTGGGCCAGACTGGGCTTTGTGAGCAGTACAAAAATAGGCGACCACAGATTTAATGCACCACCCAGTAAGCACCTAAAGTAACCCGAATCCAACTCATAGATGAGGTTATGTTGGCAGCAACTGCACGGAAAGATAAATGTTTATGTGATGGAAGTAGTGCTTAATAGTTAGAGTGAGTGTGTCATTTCAAGCAAAACCCAACTTTTACCGACTTGTTTTGGGCAGCTGTGGCTCAGGTGGAAGAGTGGGTTGTCCACTGATTGCAAGGTTGGCAGTTCAGTCCCCCACATTTCCACATATCAAATGTCCTTGGGCAACATACTGAATCCAGAGTTGCTCCCAGTGGTAGACAAGCACCTTCACATTGTAAAGAACTTTGAGTATCACCAAGGTAGAAGGGTGTTACGTAAGAGTAGACCATTTACTATTTCTATCAGTTAAAATCAATACTAATACCTTTCTTTTGCACAGTGTAAGGCCACAAGTCCTGAAAATACTGCAGTTTTTATAATTTTGTCAAATCACCTGAGTAGCAGAATCTTGCACCACTCTAGCTATGATAAATGTAACTGCTATGAACAGGGACCATTCACATGATATGTGTTCAATAACTTCAGTAATTATGCCAGTGATCCAGATAAACTCTACATCAGCTGTGAGTCATTATGCAGTACGCATATTCACTCATTCATATTACATTTAGATGCAAATGGCATGCAGCCTTTGAAATTTGCAGCCTGATTTACTGATTTACGAAATGACTTTTTGTTTGTTACTATTTTATTGTTGCAGGGCTTTTCCAGAATTGAGCAAATGACTGTATTTAGTTTTAATTATGCAGTTCTGCATCTAAATTACATACTTTGCACCATGATCCCTTCAGACTCAGCCAAGCTAAATGCCATACATAGCTTTTTCTCAAGTCAATATTTATTATGGATGACTGCTGTTTATGTATTTTTTTTCCCCACTTTTAATTTCTGAAAGGAAATGAGCTGCTTGACACAGAATCAGAGCTCAGGGTGATGAACATTCGGAAGAGTCAGAGTCATAACAACAGAAGAACTATTAAATCATTCCATCTCAAATCAATTTTTTTTATAACAATGTCAAGTTGACCAACTTTGATTTGCTTGAATTGCTCTATTACAACATCTCTAAAACAATTAAAGATAAAAGCCTGACATTTTCACAGTTATTTCTCAACGTGACACTGGTTCAGAATCTGCAATAAATGGATCAAATAGTCTCTGATTAAGGGCGAGCAATCATGAAAAGTCCCATCTTTGGGCTCACATTAGAAGAAAAGAAAATATCAACTCCACATTACGATGGGGTGAAACTTGTTATGAAAGCTTGAATTTATTCACATTTTCACTTTCCCATAATTAGACACTATTCGGTATACTCATCCTATATAGCAGAGTCTGAAAAAATGATATGATAAGAAATGACAGTAAAATTGAAGCAGTTATTTTTAACAGTCAGAAATATTGTCATTCAAACATAACCAAAAATTTCAATGTATGAAAAAAATGTGCTGAATGTGGGTCACAGGCATTTTTCATATACCAGTCTAAAATTTTACATACAGCTTCTGAAACATCTGTAGTTTATAGTTTAAAAAAAGTTCAAGCAAATTAGAGATGGTCGAGCAGAAGGCCCCTGATGATTCAAAATAGAATAATCCTGTAGTCAGTTAGATGATTCAGCTGAAGTCTCCAATGTGATTTCAAACAATGCAAATTTGTTAGACTGCAGCAACTTTGTCACTCATTCTGCTTCTCCTCTGGATCCTCCCTGTCTTTCTTTTAACTGAACAGAAGCTCTGAGGTCACAGCCAGTGGCAGAGTTCAGCTCATTCATGGAGACTCCACTCTCTTTATAATTAATGGAACCCATTATGATCAGGGACCATTTAGCTGCAATGTGTCAAATAGTATCAGTGATGGAATCAGCCAACCGGTGAGTCTTCAAACAAGCCTTCACTAAGTTGATGTGATAGTTAATATCAGGTTACTCACAAATTCTACCTGTTTTGGGAGAATTGTAAATGTCTCACTAAAACCACAGCTTCAGAGGTTCCATCTAGGGCTGGACAAATACATGATTTCTAATCAAATTTTCGATTTGAGACAGTTCAATTACCAGATTGCAGGGGCCACAGTTCAGCAGATCCAGCACATCATGCATCATGTCTGACCCAGGGTTGCATCTGTCATGGCAGTGATTTTACTAATTCACACTGTCCTCCCTGTGTAACAGCAATTGTACTGATGGTGTCTTATGTGGTAATGGTCCATCACATCTTATAAATCTATTACAATGTGAATGTTAAACTAAAGATTGACTTATCAGACTCATTTGATTTAACAAATTATATCACAAATCCAGTAGAAATTGCATGACCTATCTGAAAAATCTTTATTAGGTATTTTTCCCCATTCATTCAGCCGTAGTTTAACACCATCCCATTTTAAATCTAAGCCCTTAAACCTCGCAGACTTTAATTAACATCACTTGCATGTTCAGTGCTTATGTGCAGGAGGATACCGGGGCTCAAAATGCTTTAATTGTGAAATCATGTTCCCTGGGCAAGGTATTATGGCTGGTGCAAGTCTTTTCATGTATCTGTGGTTTATTAAAATCATATTTTAATAAACTGAATTAATCATACTTTCTGAATAATTTAATTAAATGTATCTTCCAGGGGACCAATGTCCCCTGGGGTCCCATGGATCCCTGTGCCAGATAGGGCACACTGTAACAAATTGCTGTAAAACTACAGCATATTTTGTACAGTAATATACCGTTCTTTGTAAATACAGCTGAATACTGTAAATTCACGTGTTTTCCAAGAACAAAATATTAACAGCAAGCTACCGTACAATCTTACAGCAGATTACAGTATTTTTCTGGTTTGGGTTGATTTGAGTGTGACTGTTGCTGCAGTCCGACCGTTACTCGTCTCGGCAAATCTTCCTGCATATCACCGCATTTAGCAAACAGTCAACACAAAGAAGTGACGAAATAGGTTTAAAATAGTATGTATCAGTTATTTTACTCATTACTGAGGGAAGATGTGGAGAAAAGGAAGAACTGAGGACGATGATTTTCGGCCCAGCTCAGACCTGCAGGGACCATCTGTAGCTGATCCATCCTGCTCCGGTTCACTTAACAAGGTAACTGTGATTATTAAAAAGTCAGCCTTACTTTTATTTCTGTCAGTCTATTTTATGTTTTATTCTTTGACAGTAACATAAACATAGCCAGTTAGTCACTGCTTGGTGTTAGCCACGAGTCGCTAGCATGAATGCTAATGTTTCCCACACTGTTAGCTAGCAGCTAGCATGAATGCTAACGTTTCCCACACTGTTAGCTAGCAGCTAGCATGAATGCTAACGTTTCCCCACACTGTTAGCTAGAAGCTAGCTAGCTAGCAGCTAGCATCCTCCCCTTTGGCTGCAGAGTGGACAAAACTTTGGCTCTTTCTTTTAAACCAGACCAGGAAAATGAATTTCTAAGCAACCAGATCCAGCTAGGTTAGGTTAGCTATCTCTGTCTTTCGTGTAATTTTCCATTAAATATCCAATGTGATGCTCCACTGATCTGTTATCACATCTCCACATGTACTTGTCTGCTTTTGAGCATTTAGGTAATTTCAAGTTTTAATTAAAGCTGCAAGCAGCGTTGGACGGGTCCTCGCATCCTTGCTGGTCGGCGAATCCGCGCACGTCCACCAGGTGGCGCTGCGACCGAGAATGCATGTCGGCCTATGGATGTGATCAGGACTGGACTCTGATCACACATGTAAAGTTTGAGGCAGATTGGAGCATGTTTACGGCAGTTACACAGCAGTTGATGTTTCATGGCGAAGCATCAGAATTCACGAGGCCGCCATGGCCACGCCCTCAGACTTAAGGTGAGCATTTTGATAACTTTTGATCACCCATGCCTGGAGTACATCCTGGCTCAATTTCATATCTGTCGGTGTTACCCTGTTTGAGTTGATAGCTTTTCAAAATGTCAAAAAATGACCCAAAATTTAAGGTTGGTGTAAAATTCTAGAAAGAAGAAGAAGATTAAAGAAAGAAAATACATAAAAAAGAAGCAATTAAATAAATGGGAAAAAGTTAAGACAATTAAACTTTTATAAAGTATGGGGGGGAAAAAAGATGTAAGAAATTAAAGAATTGTATTTAATAAAGAAACAGGAAATTTGTAAAAAAGTGTTGTAGTCTTTTGCAGTTAATTGATGGATAGGCGTAGTGAGAGACAGCCAGACAATGGGGTAGAAATAAGAATGAGAACAATTCATACAGCACGGGGTTGCGAGCGGGAATCGAACCAGGGCCTCAGCGTTGAGGACCTACTACATGCGTCAGTGGCTTAACCCGCAGAGCTATATGATCACACATGTTGCATGTCAGCAAAGGTGTACCAACCCAATAGAAGTCCAGGGGAAGGGTTAGGGTTGGAGAGGTAGGTCCTGACAGTTGTAATGTATCATAAAAAATTGATATATAAATTAAAATTTTTTCATAATTTAATATTAAGCCACTCAACCCAAAAAATTTATAAAATAAAGTTGGGGTTTTCCCTTCAGCATTGTGGTTGCACGTCTCCGATAGAGGATATTTAGACCCACAATGCTGAAGGGAAAACCGTGGATTAATTTCTCGGATTATTCTGTTGCTTAGTATTAATATTAAAAATATTTATGTGTCATATTAAATTTACCTTATTTTTCATTAATGCTGTAAGGACCTTGCTCTGTAACCCTAACTCTATCCCTAGACTTTCTATTGGATTTATACACGTTTACAAGACGAGAACATATGTGCTCATGTAGCTCTACGGGTTACGCCTCTGACGTATGTACTTGGTCCCCGCCGCTGAGGCCCGGGTTCGACTCCCGCTTGTACACCCCATGCTGTATGCGCTGGCCTACCTCTTATTTCTAACCCCGTTGTCTGGCTGTCTCTCACTACGCCTATCCAAACAAAAAGTGAAAGAGACTACTACACTTATTTAAATAGTTAAATGTTTATTTACAAATAAACACCTTAAAGACAATAACACTTTTACTAGGAATTAAACACAATTTACTATGAAAACTTTAAATATACAATTACACATTAAAATCTACTACAAGTTCTTAAAATTACAAACTACAACAGTTTATCTAAACATTTAATATTGAAAATAATATTTTAACTCATCACATCCAATAATACTTTTGACTCAACAATTACACATTAAAAAGACAGAACATTTGGACATCTAATCTAATATTTTAAAATCATACAGAATGACAAAAGACCAAGACTACACTTTTAAGATGAATCTAAATACAGACAAAAAAATTTGAAAAACACCAGTGACACTTTTGAATATCTAATTACACAGAAGACACAATAACAAAATCCAAAAAAACAAATAAATTTACATATCTTAAAACGTTTTCTATTCTGAAACAAAAACATCTGGTTGTTTCTTCAAACAGTTCCTCTTTCAATGTTCTGGGTTGCACTATGAATTGATTTACTAATAACTCTTTTCTCAAAACTGCTTCCCTCATAAAGTCTACTAATAGTTGAAATCATTGATCAAACTAATGTTACCTTCTGATCACCACTAACTATACTTTTCAGTGAATACAATCAAAGTTTCTGGACCATTTCTAAATAGCACACAGGTGAACATCTCACCAAAACTCAAATGGATACTCTAAATGTGAAATCAAGACTCATGTTCACAACTTTTAAGGCTTCGATTAAACAGAAATTTCTAACTAACAGAGAAGTACTAAGACACTTTGCACATTTCAGTCCTCACACTATCTGACATTTCAAACTAACAGACAACTACACATGGACATAGAAGACACGAGTCCTTGGACTATCTCAAGGTTCTAGTTTACAGACAGCTACTGTGAAACTTCGAAAATTTCAGCCCTCACACTGTGTGAAAGCTCATCTCCTCAGGACTCAAGAGGTCTGTACACTTAGAACATCTTGGAAATCAGGGTTCAACCCTCCAGCACAAAGCCTAAAGTCCAACCTCCTCACAAAAACTGTCGAGTCCAAACTCAAGTTAAAAATTAAAGCTGCAAGCAGCATTGGACGGGTCATCCATCTTTCTCTACAAAACTCCTTTATGTCCCCGAACTGTGGCCGTGAAAACAAAAAAAAAACAAATAAAAGCTTTGCGCTCTTTGCGCTCTTTGCGCTCTTTGCGCTCTTTGCGCTCTTTGCGCTCTTTGCGCTCTTTGCGCTCTTTGCGCTCTTTGCGCTCTTTGCGCTCTTTCAGGCAACCTCTGGGTTTTGCCAAGAACCACCCTTCAACTCCAATCCACCCTTCAACTCCAATCCACTGACACTCCACACCACAGACCACAACCTTTCCACTCCGCTATCATCCTCCGCAACGTTCCCAGTGGGGATTCGAACCATGACCCTCCACATGACAGACACACAACCTATGTGTGAGCTATCTTTCACACAAGGTGCTTCGTGGACTTTGTTGTAATGATGGTTGAAAGAGGTTGTCATACAGCCAAAGTATGTATATATTGTAAATAAAGCTGCTGTAACAATGTAAATTTCCCCTGGAGTGGGGAGAAATAAAGAACTTTATCTTATCTTTATCTTATCTTAAAAAGTGTCAAAAGAGCCCTGGGCTGGATTCGAACCAAAAACCTCCTGGATGAGAGGCAGATAACTTACCACTGCGCTATCCTTCCTACTGGGTGTAACTGTTAGTTTTCGTAAATGATGGTACACAAAACTATTAAGGAGGTGAAGATAATAAAGGTACTAAGGTGGATTTCAACCGGGGACCTTCAACATGCCAGGAAAAAACTTACCTCTACACCACCTGTCCTACAAGATGCTGCTCTAACTTTGCTTAAATGATGCTAGCAATTAGTACTGGAGCATCCAAAGGACACATAAAAAGTGTGAGTGGGGATTTGAACCATGGACCTTCAACATGTGAGGCACAGAACTTACCTCTGCACCACATTTCCTACAAGGTGTTGTTGTAAATTGGCTTAAATGATGGCATCGATCAGTACTGGAGCAATCAAAGGACAAATAAAAGGTGTGAGTGGAGATTTGAATCATGTGAGGTACAGAACTTACTTTGTAGGTTTGTTTCTGAGACTGAATACACCCAATCTCATCTGATCTGCAAAGCTAAGCAGGGTTGGGCCTGGTTAGTATTTGGATGGGAGACTACCTGGGAATACCAGCTGCTGTAAGCTTTTTACTTCTCCTCACAACCTGAACAAGACACTGCTGGTCATTCACTAGAGACAGCTATCAACTAAAACCTCTTGGTTTCTTTATTATACACTCTATGAGGTGGATAAGCTGCAGCTCATGCTGATTTATTGCTGGTTCTGGTTGGAGCCAAAGAACAAAGGCGTCACCTGTTGGAGCAGCTGATGTCCTGCAGCCTCTTCACCACAGAAAGCCTCTGACAGCTTCAATTCTTTACACTCTGACTGCAAGACACCAATCACATAGGAACATATACATGTGTGGAACAAAGAGCTGAACTGACACTCAACATGTGTTTGACCATTTATTGATAAAGACATTCAAACATGTCTAGAGATAGAACACCAACGCACGGTGTAAGAAAGGTCAGAACAGACTTCACCTGCTCAGGAAACTGAGGTCCTTCGGGGTGCAGGGAGCAATTCTGAGGACCTTTTATGGTTGTGTGGTGGTATCAGCCATCCTGTATGGAGTGGTCTGCTGGAGCAGCAGCATCACGGCTGCAGACAGGAAGAGACTAAAGAAACTGGTTAAGAAAGCAAGCTCTGTCCTGGGCTGGTGTTAGACAGGAGGATGATGACAAAGCTGTTGTCTATCATGGAGGACATCTCCCACCCCCTGCAGGAAACAGGACCATCACCGGCAGCTCCTTCAGGGACAGACTGCTTCACCCACAATGTTTGAAGGAGGTCCTTCCTTCCTGCAGCAGTCAGACTGTGTTCAATCAAACCTGCTCCCAGTAGTTCAGATCACCCATGAAGTAACTGCAATAAAATGTAAATAAGTCAATATGTGCAATTTCACAAGGTTTTTTTTTTTTTACAAGCATTTCTATTTCTTCTCTAAGGAGAAAGCATCTATTTATATCTGTGCACTGAGTGCTGCTTTTCTTTTTACTTTTTTCCTATCTGCTACTGCCACACTGAAAATTTCCCCACTGGGAGTCAGTCCGGGGGCTGAATTTTCGTAATTTTCTAGGGGGCGCTATTGAGCCATTTTGGCACGCACGCGTGCCATTCCCCTAAAATATCAAATTTTTCGCCAGTCCTGATGTGTGTGGCGATTTTCATGCGTTTTCGTGTATGTTTAGGGCGTCAAAAATGCGTTTTCCCCGTCCGTAGAAAAAAGTATAATAATAATAATAATAATAATAATTCCTAGGGTTTCAATAGGTTCCTCGCACCACTTCGTGGTGCTCGGACCCTAATAATAATAATAAACCACAGGGTTTCAATAGGGTCTTCGCACCTTTGGTGCTCGGACCCTAATAATAATTCCTTGGGTTTCAATAGGTTCCTCGCACCACTTCGTGGTGCTCGGACCCTAATAATAATTCCTAGGGTTTCAATAGGTTCCTCGCACCACTTCGTGGTGCTCGGACCCTAATAAAAAGGTTTGTAGGATGTGTCATGTTGCTTTTCTCTCCACTTAGGAAAGATAAATTTGCTTGTCATGCAAACGGCTGCAAAAATTAGATTTAAATGTGTATTGAACTAAGTAGCTGTTTTAAGTGGAAGCCTCTGTTTTGCTTAATAATTTGAGTTTCCTGTTTGTTTGTTTGTTTGTTTTTTTTTTGATTAATGTGACAGAGTTCCATATTAAGTTTAAGGGATCTTTGCCTACACACCTAATATATTCTTTCTTTGTCATTCCGTTGTAGGCTTTTTCTTGGTATCAACCCTGAGAGGGGAACAAAGGCCAGCCAGGAGAAGATGATGTCCAAGAGGTCAGGAAGCTGCTCCAGAAAAAGACATCTACTGTAAATCCACATGTAGCCTCCTTTATAGAAAAGACTGATGGACTCTGAGTGGGACTTCATGTAAACCCACAGCTCCTGTCCACACAGGTAGTGATGGTCCTCTGATACCTGAGGCTTCGACACATGCGCTGTAGCAAACGTATCGAGCCACTGTGCCGAGGCGTGGTTTGGTCACGTGACTCGTGACGTTTGAATCACTTCAGTGACGTTTGAAGCACTCAACTGCTTCGAATCACCTGATTGGTTCGGTTTGTTATGTGAATCACTCAGCGGGATCGAGTGTTCCGGGATAGGAGATCCCTATTCAGTGTTGTTCATTTGAATTGTTTTTCGCAGAATAGGTTGTATTTTTTGCTGTTGTTTTTGCTTTGAGAGTTAGTAGTATGTCAGATTTCATATTTCGTAGAGAATAGATAGATAGATAGATAGATAGATAGATAGATAGATAGATAGATAGATAGATAGATAGATAGATAGATAGATTTTATATATATATATATATATATATATATATATTTATATATTCCCAACTCATCACCCCCATGCCACAACACCTGGCACAGAACCTTGTCAGGTGCTTAGCTGACAGACTACAAACCAAAGAAAAGAACAGTTCACTGACTGTTGCTACACTTGTGGCTCTGCAGTTCAAAATTTTGGATTCACCAATCAGAGTGGCAGCCAGTGTGAAAGAACGTTTAATAACAGAATGCACAACAATTAACATAAAGAATACCAAGCAGCAGTCATCTATGTCACAAGCACCACCGCAGCCTCGTCCTCCACCACCAGCAGCACCTTCCACAGGTATTCTTTTTCTCTTCTGAATAGGGAATGACTGACATTTCTGGTGATGATGATGATGATCTTCAATATTTTTCAGTTCAACTGTGGAGCCTATTAGACGAAGACGCAAGTAGAGTCTGGTAAATGCAAAGCGCCACAGCGAATGCAATTGTAGAAAGAACGGCAGACCCACTGGCTTACTGGACAACCCACAAAACTGTTTACCCAAACTTGTACAATGAAGCCAAACATTTCCTGTGTACCTCAGCCTCATCTGTGCCGTGTGAACAGGTTTTTTTTTTTCTAAGGCTGGGGAGATAGTGAGTAAAAGAAGGAACTGCTTGAGTCCCAAACAATGTTCCCTGTAATTTTTCCTGAGTCTGAGCAAACACACAAACTCCCTGAGCGTCCCTTGGACCACTGTGAGCAACATAAGACATGTGCACTGTGGTCACACCAGCATCACATCCATTCAAGTTACATGGTTCATTAAAAGAATCAAATTACAGCATTTACATTTCTGTTAAAACACTTTGTCAACAGGAGCCAGTTGAAGGCTGCAGTGATTTTAGTGACACTACAATGTATAAGAGTGAATATTTGTATTTGTATATTGAATATTTGTCTCTCTTTACTGTTGCAGTGATTTTGCAAATTGCAGACGGACCCTGTTCTCTCCATAGACACCAATGTTATTCCTGTAGCTTGAAAGACAGCTACTTTTGATAAAACTGGGCTTGTAGCACATTGTCTGCCTTGCAACAATGGGAAAGAGGCACCGTTTATGTTTTGACAACCTATATCTAATGAGTTATTGATGCTGGAAGTCCGAATCTGTGAATATCTTTCCAACTTTACTGAACTTGGGGCCACTACCACCTAAGGAGTGATATATTTAATTTTGAAAAAAGCATTTAGCCATACTTAAAGCTTTAAGTGCTTTATTAACACGGAACTAAAAATTTTGTATTGTTTTATTATCACAGGTTCTGTCTGAAAAGAGGTGGCATCATTTTAAACAGTGAAATCAAACTAATAAAATGTAATGACCAACCAGTGAGTAATACTGGATTCTGCAAAAACATAAACAACTTTTTAAAAAAAAATCTAAATCTTATCTTAACACAGTTAATGTATTAACTTATTTTTGTGTGTATGCATGTATTTATTGATTTATTTAGTACTGTTAACATACCAGAGTTCTAAGTGAATTTTTCTTAAGATAGTCAAAGGCCATTTATTGATTACATATAGGCTGTTAAATGTTTATTAAAAACTAAAAAGCATTTAAAAAAAACAACTTAGGCATTTATTGAGTCACTAAAATACTGTAGAGTACAGACCACATCAGCATGATTATAAGCATCCTCTGGTAAATGAACAACCAGATACTGATGTCTCTCACCATATGGACTTCAGGAGATGACTGGGGGATGATAAACTGTGACCTACTGGTTGGGTTCTCTCTGTTCTCATGTTTCTTACATGTTTGTCCCCTGACAGCCAGGTCCTAATGTTTTTTGAGCAACACACCATACTATGACGTTTTTACAATGATGGTTCTACTATGGAACCAGTTTGACATGTTCAGGTGTTCTTTGTGTGAAAACTCAGAGATTTCAGGTATCAGAAGGTGGTTTTCAACTTTCTTTGTTAACTTTCTGCTTCAACTTTAAACTAAATTTCCTTCACTAACCCCGCCCTCTGGACTTCCAGGAAGCTGTGTTCCTATTGGCTGTCCAGGTGGCTGCTTGGTGTTATCAGGAACACCTGAGCAGCTCGGTGTCTTCCTGCTTTATTTAGCTGCAGACAAACATTTCCTCTGTTTCTCTTCACCACAGAACCGGGTTTGGCTCCATTGCTTTAGTATGTTCTTTAGGCGTTGGCTTGCAGCTTCCAGCAGTAAAATCATCTTTAATGTGTTTCTTTGTGTGTTTTAGGGCTTTGTACTGGATAGTTGTCTTGGTAAATGTGGTTCTTTAACCACAGTTAGCACATGGTGCTAATGTGTGCAGTGATTAGTGGATTTGGTGCAGCTGAGTTGTGTCTTTATCTTGGCTGTAGTGAGTCTTTAGAGGTTTCTGGTCAGACACATTCTGTGTTCTTGTTTGAGAACCGATGTTGATTGTCCAGAAGGTAAGAGTTCCTGTCCTGATTCTCTGTTCTCAGAGGTTCTCTGGTAGACTGCAGGAGACTTTAGCATTTGGGTTGTGCTAGTTTGGTTTTTGTTCGGTTTCATTTGGACGACTATCTTGAGGCCCCTCCATGTGGTTTAGTGAGGTTTTCTGCAACAGTTCTACAAAGCAACCTGCAGCAGAAGAGACTTTGAGAGTTTTTAGGAAGTTCTGGAGACCAGACTTTAGAGCAGCAGAAACATTTGTCAGTAGTTTGAGCAGGAGAAGGTGAGCTTCAGAGTAGAAATGAGACAGAAACCTTCTTGATCCGTGTGGTGAGGTCCTGTACCAAGAGTTTGAACAGGTTGTGAAGAGTCTGTAGTTCTTTGGTCTGAAAGCACAAGAAGAGTCGACTCATTAAAGGAGAAAACAGGAGATATTGTTGATTCTTCTGTCACTCTGCAGTTTCCAGTTTCCTTAGACTGAATATCAAGTTTATATTTTAAATGATTTCCCATGTGAGCCCAAGAAGACTTCAATAAACTCCCTCCATCCCCTGGACACAACATATTTTATTACCATGTTAAATGTTTTTATTTTTTTATTTTTTTTATTTTTTTGAGTTTTAATCATAGTTTTTTTCTCTTTGCTTGTTTAGTTTTGTCATCTGTGTAAAAGGTGCTAAACAAATAAAGTTGAATTGATAAACTGAATAATTGACTAACTCATGATTGTGACAACAGAAGTATTTTCATTGTGATTTAAGGGTTTATTTCATTTTTAAGGTTGGGGTTAAAATCTTGACAGAGAAAGAAGATTCAAGTAATAAACTACATAACAAAAAGCAATTAAATCAAACAAAAAAAATTAATACAATAAAACTTTTGAAAAGTTTTATTGTTAAAAAGATTTAAGAAGTTTAAGATGTAATTTTCTAATTAAACATTTAATTTTTTAATTAAATGTTTTGTCTTTTTAAAGGTTTAATAATCTAATTAAATGTTTTGCATTTTTTTAAATGTTTAATATTCTTGTTTAATTTTATTTTTTAAATGTTTAATGATGGAAAATACTTCATCTGTAATTTCTAATATTTGTATTTTAAAAATTTTATTTAATTTCATAATGACGTATTGTATGTTGTTGAATTATCTAATTCAATATTTTGTCTGTTTAATAGAGTTAAACATTAAATACAATTAAATTATATGTACATATACCACCCTTTAATGTTTAGTTTTCTTTTTAAATGCTTCATTGTATTTTCTTTTTAATTCCTATTTGAAGTTTTATTGTCTTTATGATGTAATTTTCTAATTAAACATTTAATTTTTTAATTAAATGTTTTGTCTTTTTAAGGGTTTAATAATCTGATTAAATGTTTTGCATTTTTAAAAATGTTTAACATTCTGCTTGTTTAATTGTATTTTTTAAATGTTTAATGATGGAAAATACTTTATCTGTAATTTCTAATATTTGTATTTTAAAAATTTTGTTTAATTTCATAATGACATGTATTGTATCGTGTTGAATTATCTCATTCCATATTTTGTCTGTTTAATAGAGTTAAACATTAAATACAATTAAATTATATGTACATATACCACCCTTTAATGTTTAGTTTTCTTTTTAAATGCTTCATTGTATTTTCTTTTTAATTCCTATTTGAAGTTTTATTGTCTTTATGATGTAATTTTCTAATTAAACATTTAATTTTTTAATTAAATGTTTTGTCTTTTTAAGGGTTTAATAATCTGATTAAATGTTTTGCATTTTTAAAAATGTTTAACATTCTGCTTGTTTAATTGTATTTTTTAAATGTTTAATGATGGAAAATACTTTATCTGTAATTTCTAATATTTGTATTTTAAAAATTTTGTTTAATTTCATAATGACATGTATTGTATCGTGTTGAATTATCTCATTCCATATTTTGTCTGTTTAATAGAGTTAAACATTAAATACAATTAAATTATATGTACATATACCACCCTTTAATGTTTAGTTTTCTTTTTAAATGCTTCATTGTATTTTCTTTTTAATTCCTATTTGAAGTTTTATTGTCTTTATGATGTAATTTTCTAATTAAACATTTAATTTTTTAATTAAATGTTTTGTCTTTTTAAGGGTTTAATAATCTGATTAAATGTTTTGCATTTTTAAAAATGTTTAACATTCTGCTTGTTTAATTGTATTTTTTAAATGTTTAATGATGGAAAATACTTTATCTGTAATTTCTAATATTTGTATTTTAAAAATTTTGTTTAATTTCATAATGACATGTATTGTATCGTGTTGAATTATCTCATTCCATATTTTGTCTGTTTAATAGAGTTAAACATTAAATACAATTAAATTATATGTACATATACCACCCTTTAATGTTTAGTTTTCTTTTTAAATGCTTCATTGTATTTTCTTTTTAATTCCTATTTGAAGTTTTATTGTCTTTATGATGTAATTTTCTAATTAAACATTTAATTTTTTAATTAAATGTTTTGTCTTTTTAAGGGTTTAATAATCTGATTAAATGTTTTGCATTTTTAAAAATGTTTAACATTCTGCTTGTTTAATTGTATTTTTTAAATGTTTAATGATGGAAAATACTTTATCTGTAATTTCTAATATTTGTATTTTAAAAATTTTGTTTAATTTCATAATGACATGTATTGTATCGTGTTGAATTATCTCATTCCATATTTTGTCTGTTTAATAGAGTTAAACATTAAATACAATTAAATTATATGTACATATACCACCCTTTAATGTTTAGTTTTCTTTTTAAATGCTTCATTGTATTTTCTTTTTAATTCCTATTTGAAGTTTTATTGTCTTTATGATGTAATTTTCTAATTAAACATTTAATTTTTTAATTAAATGTTTTGTCTTTTTAAGGGTTTAATAATCTGATTAAATGTTTTGCATTTTTAAAAATGTTTAACATTCTGCTTGTTTAATTGTATTTTTTAAATGTTTAATGATGGAAAATACTTTATCTGTAATTTCTAATATTTGTATTTTAAAAATTTTGTTTAATTTCATAATGACATGTATTGTATCGTGTTGAATTATCTCATTCCATATTTTGTCTGTTTAATAGAGTTAAACATTAAATACAATTAAATTATATGTACATATACCACCCTTTAATGTTTAGTTTTCTTTTTAAATGCTTCATTGTATTTTCTTTTTAATTCCTATTTGAAGTTTTATTGTCTTTATGATGTAATTTTCTAATTAAACATTTAATTTTTTAATTAAATGTTTTGTCTTTTTAAGGGTTTAATAATCTGATTAAATGTTTTGCATTTTTAAAAATGTTTAACATTCTGCTTGTTTAATTGTATTTTTTAAATGTTTAATGATGGAAAATACTTTATCTGTAATTTCTAATATTTGTATTTTAAAAATTTTGTTTAATTTCATAATGACATGTATTGTATCGTGTTGAATTATCTCATTCCATATTTTGTCTGTTTAATAGTATGTAATGTAATTTAATGTTTAACTCTATTAAACAGACAAAATATGGAATGAGATAATTCAACACGATACAATACATGTCATTATGAAATTAAACAAAATTTTTAAAATACAAATATTAGAAATTACAGATAAAGTATTTTCCATCATTAAACATTTAAAAAATACAATTAAACAAGCAGAATGTTAAACATTTTTAAAAATGCAAAACATTTAATCAGATTATTAAACCCTTAAAAAGACAAAACACGGGTGCCCATATAGCTCAACGGGTTAAGCAGGTGATCTATGTACAGGGGCTGGTCCCTGACGCAGCGTCCCGGGTTCGAGTCCCGTTAGTGGCCCTTTGCTGCAAGTCTTTCCCCGACTCTTCTCCCCTGTTTCCTGTCTGTCTTTTACAACACCTATCCAATAAAAGGCCAAAAAAGACAAAACATTTAATTAAAAAATTAAATGTTTAATTAGAAAATTATATCTTAAAGACAATAAAAGTTCAAATAGGAATTACACTGAAAATACAATGAAGGATTTAAAAAGAAAATTAAACATTAAAAGGTGGTAAAACATTTAAAAAGAAAAACCTTAAAGATTTAATCGAAACATTAACAGACTGTCTGAAGGTTCCATCTAACAGAGAACTACTCAAGAACTTTTAAGATTTCAGTCCTCAGACTGTGTGAAGGTTCAAACTAACAGAGAAGTACTCAGGAACTTAGAAGATATCAGTCCTTGGACTGTCTGGAAGTTCAATCTAACAGAGAACTACTGTGGGACTTAGAAAATTTCAGCCCTCAGACTGTGTGAAAGCTCAGGTCCTGAGGACTCGGGAGGTCTGGAGGCTTTGAAAGTCTTGGAACTGAGGGTTCAACCCTCCAGCACAAAGGCTGAAGTCCAACCTCCTGAGAAAAACGGTCGAGTCGAGACTCAAGTTAAAAAAACTCAAAAATGGCAAAAAAAAAAAATAGATGATAAATGCGCAAAAAAAAAAAAGTATCGCGCGCAGCTTAGAGGGAACAGTGGTCCCAAAACTGTTGATAAATTATTTCTCAATAAAACCTCATAACCAGTTACATAAGCACACCCTCTTTACTGACCTCTTTACCAATAAACCCCAAGAGATACTTTGCCAAAATCCATAATAATCCATAAAATCTTTATTTGCACCAGCCCCATGTGAAAATGACATCAGTCTGTATTTGTAGAGCATCTCATGAATGTAGCAGCACCGTTTAAATGTTTCATAACACAGAATATAAGCAAAGAGTATATAGGGATACAGACAAACATGGGAAATAAGAAACGTGCTCTTCAATAGTTATTGTCATTATTATTACTAGTAATATCATTTTTGTGTCCAGTGTAGTCAAACAGGAATGTGTGCATGGCGAATCAAATCCAAAACAATCCATGAACCAACGACCACGTCTTGATTGCACTTCATATTATTGACCACTAGATGTCCTACTCGAGCACTGTGTGTCATTGAGGCCTCGAGTAATGAAGCATGTTTTGAATGAAGTGTCGAAGCTTCAACAAAGCCTCGATCAGCCATCACTACACACAGGACCTCACTTTCACAAAGCAATATATAACCTATAACCTATCACCAACAATTCCTTAATAAATTGCATTTTTCTAAAGAAACTCAATCTTGATCCCTGTGTTCTGAACAATTTTAGATCAGCTTATAAGCTTTTGACCTTTATGTGGTGCAGTGACATCTCTGGGAAATTTCAATCAGGTTTTAGAGCTTTGCACAGTGCAGAAATTACTCTCCTCAAGGTATCTAATGACATATACAATATTCTTTTTTGCAGTCGACAGGGGAGAGAGCCCTATTTTAATTCTTTTAGACCATAGTGGAGCTTTTGACACAGTTGTCCATGTCATTTTAATTAACCATTTGAAATCCTGAGTTGGTATCAAGGGTACTGCACTTACTCGGTTTTATTCTTACCTTTTAAAATTACTCATCCACTATGACTGAAATTACCTGTGGTGTACTGCAAGGTTCAATTTTAGGTCCATTTGGACAAACTGTCCAACAGCACAATGCATCTTTTCATTGATATGCAGATGAAACACAGCTATACATATAGTGTAGCTGCTGTCTCAGAATGTCTCACAGATATCAACTGTTCGATGGCACAGAATTTCCTTCAACTAAAATCCGAAATGATTTTGTTCAGTCTGAGAAACAATAAAATCAGCTTCGGTAGAATAGCCTTGGTCCACTGTCACCCAACACAAAATCTACCGTCAGAAGTCTGGGAGTTCTTTTTGATTCCAATTTAAACTTTGATCCTCACATTAAAATAGTTGTCCAGTGTTGTTTTGTTTTTTTTATCATATTCAAAACATCTCCAGACTAAAATCTTTCCATTCACACCCAGATCTGGAAAAAGTAATTCATGCATTCATTTTCTCATCTCTGGTTTAATGTAACTCCCTCCTCTCCAGTATCAACCACAAGTCATTGTCTCACCTCCAACTAGTTCAGAATGCAGCAGCTTGGCTTCTTACTGGTTTTAGCAGATGGCATCACATCACCCAGATCCTGGCTTCCCTGCAGTGGTGCTCTGTCCATTTTAGAATAGGTTTTAAAATTTTACTGATCGCTTTTAAAGCTCGTCAAAGTCTGGCCCCAACTTATTTAATAGAACTGCTGACCTTTTATGACCTGGTCTGCAGCCTTAGATCCTCAGGTGGAGCCATTTTGATGGGTGATAAAGTTTTTGCGATCAGGCCATCCTGGTGAGACAGGGTTTGCTTAATCAGTGTTTTCCTTTAAATCACTTCTTTAAAACCTATTTTTATAGGCTTGCCTTTATGTGTCTGTTTTTATAGTCTAATTCATATTTCATTTTTTATGATTTTATTTGTTCATTTTATTCTCTTTCATCCCTTATTTATTTGCTTAATTACATATTTTATTTTATTTATTTACTACTACCATTATCATTACCTCTAAACAACCGAATTTATTTATTTATTTTTTGATAGTGAATGTTCCTATTAGGTGAAACTCTATGGGACTATTTTCTTTTTTTAAAATTATGTGTCTAGGCATTTTTAAGTCTTTGTTTCATACAGGCAATCTAGAGAGAACAGAAGAAGTGTACGGAAGAGCCTTAGCTTGGAATCAAATTAGAGAATCACTGACCAGGATATTTACACCCATGTGGTATGCAGCCTAAGCATTCAAATAGTGGATGACCAGTTTTAACTGACTGACACTCTTTTATAAACTGAGCTAAAGTTTGTACCCTATTATGCTCAAAACCTTTTATAAAATGTTTGCCGTGCTTGTTCAGCTGTGGTCATTGTCTGCACTACAGTACATTTACTGTGACATATTCACAGAATAGTCAAACAATCCAGTCAGAGCTCATAAAAATGTAAAGATGTAGCATGACTCCATATGTGAGGAATGCATCCTGTATCACATAAACCGTCAGTTTCTGTATTTAACTGCAAGCTTTGTGTACAATGGCCTAGTCCTGCTTAATTATGTTGTGTTGTGGGTGTGTGTGTGTGTGTGTGTGTAAGATAATATATGTGTATATATATATATATATATATATATATATATATATATATATATATATATATATATACACACACCTCTTGAGTAACATTATGTTTACACTGAGTGCCACTTACAAAAATACATTGTTACTGAGAGTCAACAAGGTAAGAAGCTCATCATATCTCTGCTGACATGTTTTCCCTCCCATACTGTACAGTCACATGTCAGGAAATGTTGACACGTGACACATTGTTAGTACTTCATTGTTTGAGCTGATTAAAACTTAACACTAATTAGACACTTATCAAAGGATAATTCTGGATAGACAATCATGAACTATAACTGCAGTAATTATACTGTATTTAGACATCTTATAAAATCTTAAAATCATTTTTCAATCTCTATATGTTTTTTTTCACCTGCACTGAAGCCAGCGATCTGTCTGTAAAGCTGTTTGAGCAGGATGTGTGTCTCCTAGATGTCTTTGATTCTCCTCCTCAAGGAATGCTTCGGCTCACTGCAGATTCTCAAACACAACTTAGAGCTAGACCCAAAACCACTCACTGAAGAGCTCTTAAAACTGATGCACAACACTCAGCCCCACCTGGAACACAACCACCAGCATGACTCAGACTTCTGGTACACATATTAATACGTGGAATAAATTTAGTCTGTTATTAAACTGAGTTGTTTTTGTTTTGTGGAAAGTTCTCAACTTTATCCTGGAGGACTTTGATGGTTCTTTGTGTTGAGAATTTCCCATGCCACTAATTTTAAAGACTGTATCGATGTTTCAAATGATGGATTCATTTATTTAATGGTTTAATTGCCATAGTTTTTGCCTATGTCATAGTTTGTTTTATGTGTAAATAATATATGTGTAGACTATTTCTTTCTTGATTTAGCCTCATGAAGAGGCCTTTAATCGTCTTGAGATTAGTTTAAAGTTGTTTCAATGTAGGCAGGGGTTGATTGGAGAGGGTAAGGTCTTTAAAATAATGTGATGTAAAATTTTTATGGTAAAGGTTTTTCCCCTATTGTGTAGGGATTAAAAAAATAAACGCACAGCTATTTGATTAACAAACTCAGGTCAAGGTATAATTTAGAGTTGTGATCTGTTGAGCTGTTAGATTTCTGTTAATTCCTCTTCTTTTTGTTTCAGTTTTTTCTTTCACAAATGTAAAATGTGGAAAACAAAATTGACTTTTTTTGAGGACCATCTGTCTAATCAAAGATCGGTTTAAAAGAACAACAACAACAACAACAAATCCATCATTCATAGTCCAGTTAACTCATGACTGAACATACTGGACATACCTAGAGGCAGTTTGCTATACGTGCACAGTTCTATCGTAAACACTGTTTGTGCTTTTCATTACTGAGTCGGGGGCTGGAGCTGGTCCTGTGTTTTAGGTGGGGGACAATAAAAGCCCAGGAGGACCTGTGACTCTCATTGTTCTTGATTTAGGACAGGACAGAGACAATGCTGAATAAGTCATCATATGCCTTGGACATGACAGTGTTTTGGACTGCAGTGATGCTTGTATTATCAGGTAAAGTTAACAGAGAGCTCATGTTTGGCTGTAAAATACCGTCAATCTGTAATCTAATTTGTGCTATGCCTTTTTTTCTTGTATTTATCTCTGAGATTATTGCTATTATTGTGCTGATCCTTAAGATCCTACTTGGTTCACGGTACTTTTAGATTTTTACAGAGTCACCTTTTATTTGCTCTTTGGGTTAATTAGGTATGTGTGTAGGTGAAGGTATTTTACCCCCGGGACCCTTGAGCGGAGCTGTAGCAGGGGCAGTGAAGTTCACCACCACCCTTAGACCTCCCGAGAATCCATTCCTGTCTGTAAGCTGGAGCTTTAAAGGGGCGAACATAATCACCTCCACCAGCGTCGACATCACTGAACCTGGACACGTCAACAGGATCTCATTAGACCGAGCCACAGGGACCCTGGAGCTCAGGAACCTGGTGCTGGAGGACAGCGGGGAGTACACTGTCACCATCATTCCAGATGCAGGGCTGCAGAAACAAGGGAAGGTCACTCTGAATGTGTACGGTGGGTAGTTTACAAACTCACACTGTGCATGCAAACCTTTTGACACTCACAAATGGCTGAAAAAATAAATTGTAGCACAGACTGGGCTGAATGTTTGCCAAATATATTTAAAACGATGAATGAAGCACCTAGAAAGTAGGTACTCAAGCACAAAACGATAATCCAATGATCAAACAAAAACAAGTGACACTACATAAAATGCTCCATCACATTTACCTCATTAAGATTTGGAATAAGCTGATACTGTCAGTCAGTGAGAATGATTTTAATAACCGTAAAGCTACTTACGCTGCATGTCAAAAGTTTAATCTTCATCTCTTTTCTTCAGGTACCTGAAAACATCTTATAACATCTAATTGAAATATCTAATAAAACAACACAGTAACCCTACAGTGATTACTATCATTGTCAAGCTTTATGTTCTCCTAGATTTAGATTTTTTTGAGAGCATGAAATGAAAGGTTGATTCATTTTCTGTAGTTGCAATTTAGAATTTTGAATGGCATCCTTCTGTAGTTTGATGCAGTTCAAAGTAAATTCTGTACAATTCAGTCGCTCCAACTATAATTTGGCTCATTTGAAATCTAACTTGTGAGGACCAATACTAATCTTCAACAGTGTTTCCTTTTTATTCTCCTACCATCTTTAATGAACTGCCACTTTTTTTTTTTTTGCACTGACAGCACTGATATCCAAAGCCACCATCCGCAGCCCTGCAGCCATCCTGATAGAAGACAGAAGCTCCACTAACCTCACCTGTGAGGCCTCTGGCTCCATTACCACCAGAGTGTGGATAAAAGATGGCCACCCTCTTCTTCCCAGTGACAGAGTCAGCTTCTCCATGGACAACAGGACAGTGTTCATACAACCTGTTCACAGCTCCAACCATGGCACCTACCAGTGTCAAGTTAGCAACCCAGTCAGCACCATGACTGCAGCCCATAATCTCACTGTCAACTGTGAGTATTCGTTCTACAAAAGAGATTCTAATTTAACAAAAAATTTGATGTATTTGTTGACATTTTCTCTTAATTTATTTATTTTTGGCAGTTTATCAAGCCATTCAAGCACAGATCTTAACTTTGTAACGCTAACACAGTATGTGTCTTTTATCCGTACAGTTGGACCACATAACATATCAATTATTGGACCTTCAGCAGCTCCACCAGGCTACAGAGTGGCACTGCTGTGCACCACAGCTTCTGTCCCACCAGCAAACTTCAGCTGGATGTTTAACGGCAATGAGACGCATGTCAACAACTCCTTGTACGTAATAGAAAGGTTAGATGCAGAAGACACTGGGAATTACACCTGCACGGCAAGAAATATGGTGACAATGATGGAAAACTCCACAGTTATGAGCCTGAAAGGTAAAATAGGATGCATGAGTTTATTTGCTGATTAGACCTTGTTTGTTGTTGTTGTCAGAATTACATATGTTTTAAAAGTAAGTGACATTTCAAGTGATGGTAATGTTTGCCCTCTTTACCACATTAAGCATCTTGCACTGCTCCCTGCTGGTCGTTCCTAGTGTTGGTCATCAGTGCACTGACTCTAAGAGAGTTTAAATAACAGGAAGTCGCAGGTAAGGGATATTAATCATTTATATATATATGCAGTTTGTGTGTGTGCGTATATGTGTGTGTGCATATACAATATATATGTACAGTGTATATGTAGTATACTGTGAATGTATAGTCACATTAATGCACTTTTCTTCATTTTTCCTCAGCTTCTCTCCCTGGAGGACCAGAATGTCAACATGTCAAAATGTTATTTAGACCAAACAGACCTTGATGATTTAATAAGTTTGATCATTATGTCTGTGGCTCACTTTGGTATAAGTCATCTAATTTGTTCATTAAATAGACTTATGAAGAAGTGTTTTATTAATACAACGTACAAACATAAAGCTATTATCAAATCAATCATGTCTTTGGCTTTATTGTTGATTTATATCTCACATACATCGTGTATTATGGTCCATATATTGGATGTCAGAGTGTAATTAAAGTCTGTGTGTCTATGTGTCAACTGCTTTAACAAACTATAAATGCTTTTTTACATAATGACCAAGCACTCAGTCTTCTGTGGTAAAGGTCACGATGGTTCATAGATTAGGTTTTTTCATGTCTTGTCTGTGAAATTTATTCTAAAAGAAGCTGATCATCATCACTATAATCATCAATTATAAGGAATAGTTTTGTTACTGTGTATTTTTTTTTACATCTGGGAGGCTTTTTTTTTATAAGCAGAGAGTGAAATATACATTTGACTGTGTCTGTGACTGCAGCTTTTCTCCATTTTTGTCTGTCAGTAATCAGTAAAGTAATTAAACTGATCTACGTCAGCTAGAGATGATCTTGATAAAGAAGTGACTGTGTGCCTTGACAAGATACAGCAAAGCTTAAGTTGGTGCCTAATGTATTTCCACTTTACACAGTGAAATAAATTAATTATTCAGTGTACTTGTTAACATTTTTTTTAACTGAGTGTAGTTGACACAATTATTGAAATGACTGAACTTCTAAAAATACTGCAAGTAAAAGCAGTTTATACATTTTCCAGTCTCTGGTCTCACTTCAGTGTTACTCTGAGAGAAAGTAGTATATTGGCTACTAGCAGAAGAAGTACTCTTATGGTCCAATCTTAGCAAGGGTAGCAATGCACAGTGTCAAAATACTTCAATACAAGTAAGTCCTGTGTGAGCAGAGTTTAAAGGCTGTGGCAGGATGGAGAATGCGCTAAAACATGTGGGCAAAGAAACAAGTCAATTTGCCACTGGATCCAGTGGTGGACGGTGCAGCAGCTACAGAAACTAAATATAAGTGATAGTGGATTGTTATAAAAAATACACAAAAATTCTTCTCCTTCTTAGTGTTTTTTTTTTTTTTTTTAAACTCGACTATATTAGCTGCATTTCTAGCCATTAATAGACTGAGGATAGTTCAACGGACCACTATCTGCAATAGGAAAATGCTTAGTCTGATTTCACATGGAGAGGAGTACAACTCATAGTGCAGTGCAATGCCTTTTCAGTTGTTACTAATGCCTTGCCCTCCTGTAATTTACATGCAGGCAACAAGCAGAGTTCAACAAACTGAAACAGGCAAAACTTTGCATCTTTGACTTTTTACCCTGTTGAATACCTGGGATTAATTTAGCAAATGACTCTGATGAAGATCATTATACATCCTTTTTTGAGTTGCAGCTTCCTCCCAGAATCTTGACATGAGTTCACTGATGTGAGGTTTCAAATTAGAGAACTGTTCTGCTATACGCTCTTTTGTTTCTTTAATTTCGTTACCCTCCCCAGCATCTGAGCTGAATCTGATGAGCTGTACTTTTGACTGACAGGCTGAATACATGGTACTATAATCTGTAGAAAATGTTGCAGCACCTTATTACTTTAGTCTTCAGCTTGTGTGTCATTTGATGGAACTAACAATTTTAGTCAATCCATGGATTTTTTTCTTGAAGATTCTAAGCTTTGCTGATGTTTCAGATTGACTTGAGACATGAAGTGGACTGTTTAATTCTCCTATCTAGCTATACGCTACAGTGTAATTGTACAAACACTGGTGGACATGAAGCTGGATGCATTATAAAGAAGCAAAAACAAAAATGGGTACTTTGCCTGCTGGCCTACATTCTTCTTATCTGAAAACGTCCTCAATCACAGAGGATAATAAAAAAAAAAACCATAACCCTGAAGCTAAGAATAATATAGCATTGTCCAAATTACAGTTAAACATAGATTAATGAAGTCAAACAGCGCTGCGACCATCATGTGACACTAAAACTTTGAAGCTGAAAATAGTCATGTGAGTTCATGGAAAACAGCAGCTCTGAGGGGCTTGCACACAGAGTACGTATTTAGTGGCAGTTGAACGAAATATTTTTAAAAACTTAACTAGTCCAGCATTGTTTGCATGATTTGCATTTAATGTGCAACAGTTCTGTAACAAAAAGAAAATGTACAGCAGTGAAAGTCATTGTGTAAAGCATATTTGGTGTTAAAATGTTTAATATGTGTTTGTGCTTATATTTTGCCTAAAAAACTATCTTGCTAGTCCACTGAGTGCAGGTTTGTTTTTTACTTTCATATATCCTAATTTGAACCCCTTTTTTTTCCAGATTTAAAGATAGATCATGTGAAAGTCACTGAAGAGCGCTCACATACCACCTCACCACAGGCCAGAAAGCAATAAACAAAGTCGCCCACTGGTGAGGAACTATGGAAGACTTGATTAAAATATTTTAAACAAGATAGCATGCTGTTGTAAAGAAATGCACAGTGTCTCCTTCAGCAGGACTAGCCACTATTAATTTGACTTCCTCTTGCACACAGAGGGGAACAAAAGCATGTGTATTATCACAAATTTTACATACAGCTTCATATACACACATGGACAAAATTGTTGGTACCCCTCGGTTAATGAAAGAAAAACCCACACTGGTCACAGAAATAATTTGAATCTGACAAAAGTAATAATAAATAAAAATTCTATGAAAATTATCCAGTGAAAATCAGACATTGCGTTTGAACCATGGTTCAACAGAATTATTTAAAAAAAATAAACTCATGAAACAGGCCTGGACAAAAATGATGGTACCCCTAGAAAAGACTGAAAACAATGTGACCATAGGGACATGTTCAATCAAGGTGTGTCCTCTAATTAGCATCACAGGTGTCTACAAACTTGTAATCAGTCAGTCGGCCTATTTATAGGGTTACAGTAGTCACTGTGCTGCTTGGTGACATGGTATGTACCACACTAAACATGGACCAGAGGAAGTGAAGGAGAGAGTTGTCTCAGGAGATTAGAAAGAAAATTAAAGACAAGCATGTTTACTCGTGGCATTAATTATAATATATCTCAAACATCACATAAACAAATATAACTTTTAAATCAAAAGCATCAACCAAAAGTGAGGCTTGCTTGGACTGACTTATTACTGTGAGTAACATTTGCTTTCACGCATAAATATTTCTTCCTATCATTTAGAATTTTAGATGCTTCATTTACTTTTCTTTCTTTTTTTTTTTTTTTTTTTTACTACATCTCATCACGATGTTGCTACTGACTGAATTTGGGAAAAGATCAGTTTACTTTTGACCTGCTGGCACTGATGCTGCTGTTAACCCAGTAAACGAATCATCACTTGTCGAGCATCAACACGATTTAACCGCATGAGGTCACTGTTGCGAAAGACACGACATGGATGGCAGAACAGAGAAAACTGTCTCTGAAAATCATGCTGAAATGCTGAGTTGACAATTACAGAGTTTGAAAGCCGAGAATCGATGGCAGTGGGAGAGTTTTGGTACAGATTTAAAAAATGGTTCCTCTCGCAGTTATTCTTTTTCATGGGTAAGTTATTTTTTATTAACTGCTTACTTTGAATTTGGAAGCGTTTACGTCAGATGGGCAAAATGCTGTGTATAACCTGTTTGGTTTAAATTCTGATGTCTTTGTCATCTCGATAATTTCGTGTTTTTTGGTCAGTGTCGTGGGTTTAATGTTGCGTATGTACTTTTTTTTTTTCCTGTGTTCACATATCGTCATAGTTTTTCAGACGTTTCTCCTGTTGCCACACTGCATGTTTTAGTCCTTAACTACTGAATCAGGAACTTCACCGATCCGCCTCTTTGCAACTCTCTTCGTGTTACCTATGAAGCTGACATATAAAGTCAGGAATATTGTATGGGCTGTCAGGTGTTTCTGCTTTTTTGCTCTCTGTCTGTAGTTGTGCGCGATGAAAACTTGCAGCAGATCAGCCCACAGGATGCTACAGAAGCTCATTTGCTTTGCATTACTTCCAGGTAAGACTAATCATTTTCAATTAGAATTTTCTGAAAGTTTGATTAGTACAGATTTATGTAGTTTATATTGATTCTGAATATTGGAAATCGTTGCTTTAAATGATACTTGTAAAACTCCCCCTTAGTACAATTTACAAGCCCTTTATAGGATCTAGTTCTATGTTTGCACACTCCTCCATTACAGAAAACATTCTGTGATTTCCCTTACATACTTGTGTCTGGGGTAGAAGGGTGAAGTGAGCAAATATACCAACACAACCAAATATAACAACATGCACGAAAAAAAATCTATATAAGAGTGCAATAGAGTTCTTTTCATTTCCGTGTGTCTTCCATCTCATCTTGCCGGCACGTCAATATCATTTCTTTTTGGCAGTTATTGAGGCACAAAAAGTCGATGTCTTGCCTGAAGTGACTGGATACCTCCAGAATGATGTCACCTTGTCATGCCAGTTCATCCAAGGACCAAAAGACAGCAACATTACTCAGTTTCAGTGGGATCTCCTGCAACCAGAAGGAGAAGATATAACCCTTGCCGTTTCAAATAGTCAGCATGGAGTGCATATTCCTGAATCGCCTCTGAAGGGGAGAGTGGAGATTGCAGAACAATCACTGATAATTAAAAAAATGGAAATGACAGATGCAGGGTCTTACACCTGCCGCATATTCACTTTTCCCAGTGGTTCATTTGAAGGAACCACCAAACTTGTTGTTGGAGGTAAGGAAATAGAGTGTTTTATCCACTCAGTTGCCAAAATAATATTAAGTGTTGCTGGTTTTCAAAATTAGCCTGACAATCACTTAACCAGTAAACAGTTTAAAAACACTGTTGGTGAAATGTGGGTTACAAGAGATTTTGTCAAAAGTTTTAGCTTTGGTTGCAATTTGGTTGCATAAAAGAGAACAATTTAATGCACAATACAGTACCAGCTGTGTTTCTATACAGAATCAAGTGTTTATTACTATTGCATCAGAAATCTGGAACAACAATTCCAAATTGTACCTATAAAACAAATGAATAATACTTTATTGACAACATCAGTGCTAATAAAATCTTTTAAGTGATACTAAATCAACAATTTCATAATAAAGGTTTTGCAATAGTTCATTTAGAACAGCAAAACAGTTAATAGTGTGTACTGCTTCCCATTGCTTGCAAGCCAGTCTGTGAGACATACTCTCCACTAATGCATGTGACGTTGCACTGGGAAAACTGGCACGTTCTTCCTGTACAAACTGGCCAAGTTCATGAAGATTAGCTGGCTGTGGGTCTCTGGCAGAACTGCATGTCCAAGACCATCCTACAAATGCTGCGATGGGATTGGTGTCGTGCGAGCATGCCAGTTGGTGCAAAACACAAATTCCCTCTTGGTCAAGTAAATCCTGCACAGTTTGTGCTCTGTGTGCTGGAGCGTGATCGTCATTATCATCTTGGTGCCTAAAGTTTTCTCGGAATGTCTGCCGGGCCCATGACAACAGGTGATGTCTCAGCGTGTCACCATACTCAGCCCCATGAAACTGGCCCTGAAGATCAGCAGGTCTGATTTGCCATTGTAGTGAAAGGCCCATACATGTACAGATCTGTATTCACTGGTGAGTCTGGGCTTTACACAATTCTCATGGAGTCTTTCAGATTTCATTCGACACACCCTGACATGGAAATCAGTTTTGTCCAGCAGAAAACGCAGCTCATCTCCCAACAGGACATGTCGCCAGTGATCTACAGTAAGGGCTTGGTTCTGCCTCGCCCACTGGAGGAGCTCCTGCTTGTGTCTGTCTGTCAGACGTGGCATTCAGACCCCCTTTCAAACAATCTTCTGTTGACTCTTTCATGACTAACTTGGATATTTGCCTCCTGTTGCCATTCTTTCCTCAGAGAGGCAGCAGCATGTTTATACACCTCTAGTGCTCCAAAACCATTTAGTAGGAAACAAAAACACCTATTATTGAGTAATTGAATAATTACTCAATAATCTTATAATGCAAACTTCTGTGTTATGTTCATGAAAATGGTGCTTAACAACAAATCCTCCATGTTAACAAGCTGTAACCAACATTTTGACCAACAGTGTATACTGTTATCTGTTTAGCAATGCTGTTTAATATGTAACAGTAAAAAAAAAATATTGAACTGATACACAATGGTTGTGATTAATGCTGTAGGTGCTTATCCTGTCAGTTGAGAATAAAATGAGTTTGATGATCTTAGAAAATAAGTGAGATTGTACATTTTTAAAAATATTGTGCTGTGTTATCAGCCTCTTCACTATACCAATCATACCACCATGATGATCAGTGTTACGCACCTGATAAATACTCTTAGTCTAACATGGATATCACAAAGCCAGGGTTATATAAAGATCATGAACTTGACTTGGAATCATTTCATGTGACATCTCTGCAAGGTTAATGAGTCCAGTTTGTTCTCTCAGAACACAAGCCGTTATCGACTGAGGTGATTTCTGCTGTAGTGACTTCTGTCCTGCTGCTGTTGGTGATCGTGGCTGCCGTGGTTTACTTCATTTTCATCAGAAGGCAGTATGTGTGTGTGCATGTGCTTGTAATCATGTTGTTGTCATGCTGTTGTAACATTTTGGGGACTCACCTCTCTTTTGGTGACATCAAGCAGGTCCCCACAGTGCATCACTAAATATGAGGTTGAAGACTTGTTTTATCATTACGGTTGGAGTTCGGTTGCTATGGGCTCTGGTAAACTTAGCCCTCCCAGTAACTATTCTTTTTTGTAGTTTTGTGGCATTTCACAAAGTAAATGGCTAGTGACTTAATAGTTTTTCTTTAGCAGATTAATCAATAATTACAATCACAGCTGGAGCCTGTTTTTCTCTTCTTCATCAGCTAAATGCATGCAGGACAACTAATAATAGTGCTTTTGATTCTTTCACTCAGACGTGATTCTTCAGGCAGGCATCGTGTCTTCATTGGTGAGAACAAGTGCATAAGTTTCACCTCACTCTATTTCTAACCAACACTTGAATAATTTATCTTCTGCTGTTTGTTTCAATTCCA
Organism: Amphiprion ocellaris; assembly: GCF_022539595.1. Classification (NCBI taxonomy): domain Eukaryota; kingdom Metazoa; phylum Chordata; class Actinopteri; family Pomacentridae; genus Amphiprion; species Amphiprion ocellaris. The sequence goes on from NC_072774.1 coordinate 21,861,982, forward strand.
ATGACTGAGGCCTGTGTGTCTTTTAGATACAGCTGGTCCAGGGATTGATGTGGCCAGGCCTTCTGTGATTGTAAGAGAGGAGGTGAGCTCAGACTTACTTCCTGATTTTTAAAATAAGATGTCGATAGAATTACAGTTTGCTGTTGTGGTGAAAAAAAAGATGTGATGCTAATGATAATACAACCTACACTCTGTCACGCTCTATATCGTAGGATGTGGTCTACTCTGACATCAAGCTCAGTCCGTCCAGAAGCGCTACTCCTTCATCCAAATACAAGCACAGAGACACTGTGAATGCTGATGTCGTGTACTCCGAAGTGGCAGTTTTACGTCGACAGCCTACTGAGAAGATGTTTATGTACTGTAGAAGGGCTGATGAAGTTCTTTCTTGTGCTTGCTGAGTGCATAAAAACACTCTTAATCCTGCTGTAAGCAAGTTGTCTGTACTATACTTGTGGTGCCATCATTTGGTGTAATCAGCACAATCTGACCTGATTCTAATCACCTTATCCTAAAATATAATCTAATAACATATAATATAGTGGCTCCAGTCCCTCTGTTTAAATGTAGGCTGTACTAGAACCAAATAATATTGTTTTAAAGCTAATATGTCTCTAAAGTTAATGCAACCATGTTGATAATTAGTAGGTAGGTGTGTCATCTTCAGTGTTGGTTTAGCTTCTTAGTTTCCTAAAAATGCAGCAAATAATAATATAACATAGCAAGGGGATTATGAATAGTTTTGAAGGTGTTTGGTAACAACCAGCGTAACATTTTGTCCTGATAGTGTTTGCAAGACGAGTTATTCCAACGCATCCGCCATGGACTATGATTTTGTGTCTACCAAATTTAGTTGCAATAGAAAAAAAACTATCACCAAAGTTGTGTCCTCAAAAGACCTTAAAGATCATCTAATAGTTGCTAGGTGCAATTTCTCTCTAAGCCTTTTGGTTAAACCTCTGGACAATATGAACTACTGTGCAAAATGTCATTCCAATCCTCACAATAGTAGACATACCAACACTGCCATCCCTAGAGTCAGATCACTATCAAAACTATAAACAGATCCACACAACAAGACTTGACTGGCACCGTTCAGTTAGTGGATCAGTTTCTGGTATTGCAGTCAGACATATCTGCAGTAGAACAAGAAATGGCCACAGTAAAATGTTTTCTGGAAATCTCCAATATGCAATCAAGGTACAATCAACAAGGCTTCTTGTGCCTTGCTATGCTGTGCAGTGGGGAAGTGCTTGCATGTCTTTTTCTGCCATCATTGCTGTAAAAACAGCACCTGAATCTAACTTAGCAATTGATGTATTTGCAGGAGATTTTAATCATGTAGTGAAGGCAAGTCCTGCTGTGGATGTGACTGTGTCTGGCTTGCAAGGCCTTACATAACCTGTCATGCGTGGCCATGTGTGGTCATAACAGTAAAGCTGACATACAGACAAGTGCAATTCTCAACAAAAATCACACATAGTTCCTCATTTACCAAATATCAAAAGAGGAAGACGGAAAGAAGAAGAAGACAAACATTAACATTAACTATTCGAACGTGTGAGCACAAAATCTACTTTTCTACTTGTTTTTCTATTTGTTGTGTTGTGCGAAAGTCAGAAGTTGAGAAGTTTGATTACATAATTACATTGTTTTTAAGATAGTGCAGTCCTTTAGACAGAAATGAGTGCTGTTAACTATACATTTGCTTTAATAGATGTTTTGTTAGTATCTGTGTTTGTTAATTGCCATTGTAACCTCAAAAACTTTGTTTCACAGACTTTATAAACTCTGTGTTTTTTAATTTAATTCTTGTAGAGTTCTCTCATGACAGGAAATAGATGAGAAAGATAAGAAAAATGCTGTTTGAAGGGAGTGCAGTACAAAAGCTATTCCATATCAGATCAATAGGAAATGAGTAGAGAAAACACAGCAAAGCTCAAAGTACTCAAAGTCTGACATGAAGTTTTACATTTAACTTTAGCACCAAGTCCTGTTTTGATACAATCATTGATCTTTATGTCATACAAAAGTAAGTGTCATACCTCCGTACCACTGTTATGTGGTGGTGAATGGCTGGGCTAGAACACAGATTCAGGTTCCCTGAAGTATTATTGACAATAACTTTACAGATGCAGCTCAAAAAATAAGAATATTGTGAATAAGTTTTTTGTTTGTTTTTTTTTTTAATTCAAAAGGTAAACTGCCATGCATTCCATATTCATTACATGTGAAGTAGAGCATGTCAAGCCTTTTCTCGTATTAACTTCGATTGAAATGGCTTATGGCTCATGAAAATGAGAAATCCAATATATCAAAATATTAGAATATTTAATTTTGAGTTTGACTAAATTACTATTCAAACTGTATAAATACCATCTACCTTTCATGCTACTTCTGTAATTGTAATAATGGGTAAGACTGCTGGCTTAAAAGTTGTCCAGGAGACAATCGTGAAAATCTTCCACAAGGAGGCCACAGAAGGTCATTGCTGAAAAGTTTGGCTGTTGGCAAAGTGCTGTATCAACGCATATTAATTGAAAGTTGACTGGTAGGGAAAAGTGTGGTAGGAAAAGTTGCACAAGTAACAGAGATGACCATGAACCTTGAGAGGATTACCAGTCGATTAAAAAAAACTGGGAGAGCTTCACATGGAGTGGACTGAGGCTAATGTCAGTGCATCAAGAGCCCCAAAATACAGATATCTTCAGGAGAGGAGCTGCAGCTGTCCCTAGGGTTGCCACTTTTCAGAAATGAAAATAAAGGACGCCCACCACGGCTCCTTGGGGCCACAGTTCAGTAAAATTGGGAAGATATTCACAGATTCAGAATTCCACCATCAGTAACTCATTATAAACGATGCCTCTTTTCCATTGTTGTAAGGTAGACAATGTGCTACAAGCCCAGTTTTATCAACAGTTGCTGTTTTTCAAGCTGCAGGAATAACAATGGTGTCAACAGGAGCCAGTTGAAGGCTGCAGTGATTTTGGTGACACTACAGTGTATCAGAGAGAAGCTATTGAATATTTGTTTCTCTCTTTGCTGTTGCAGCAGTTTTGCAATTTGCAGATGGTCCCTGTTCACTCCATAGACATCAATGGTATTTTTGCAGCTTGAAAGACAGCTACTGTTGATAAAACTGGGCTTGTAGCACATTGTCTACCTTACAACGATGGAAAAGAGGCATCGTTTATGTTTTGACCAGTGTTGCCAACTCCTCAGTAAGGAAAGTAGCTATTGGCTGTTCTAAAAGTTTAGAAGTCGCTAAATGACGCCATCGCCTAATTTGCATAATTTCCCGTTTGCATGTAATTGTAATCAATGTTGTAGGAGAGACAAAAAGTGAGTATAAAACACCCAAAATCTGCTTCTGA